>NW_016814808.1:113615-122941 GCF_001698545.2 Rhinopithecus bieti | reverse complement strand
CGCCTCAGCCTCCGGAGTAGCTGAGACTACAGGCGCCTGCCATCTCGCCCGGCTAGTTTTTTGTATTTTTTAGTAGAGACGGGGTTTCACCGTGTTCGCCAGGATGGTCTCGATCTCCTGACCTCGTGATCTGCCCGTCTCGGCCTCCCGAAGTGCTGGGATTACAGGCTTGAGCCACCACACCCGGCTATGATTCCCTATTTAATAAATGGTTCTGGGAAAACTAGCTAGCCATATGTAGAAAGCTGAAACTGGATCCCTTCCTTACACCTTATACAAAAATTAATTCAAGATGTATTAAAGACTTATGTGTTAGACCTAAAACCATAAAAGCCATAGAAGGAAACCTAGGCAATACCATTCAGGACATACACATGGACAAGGAGTTCATTGACTAAAACACCAGAAGTAGTGGCAGCAAAAGCCAAAACAGACAAATGGGATCTAATTAAATTAAAAATCTTCTGCACAGCAAAAGAAACTACAATCAGTGAACAGGCAACCTATGGAATGGGAGAAAATTTTACAATCCACCCATCTGACAAAGGGCTAATATCCAGAATCTACAATGAACTTAAACAAATTTACAAGAAAAAAATAAGCCCATCAAAAAAGTGGGCAAAGGATATGAACAGACACTTCTCAAAAGAAGACATTAATGCAGCCAACAGACGCATGAAAAAATGTTCATCATCACTGGTCATCAGAGAAATACAAATCAAAACCACAATGAGATACCATCTCACACCAGTTAGAATGGCAGTCATTAAAAAGTCAGGAAACAGATGCTGGAGAGGATGTGGAGAAATAGGAACACATTTACACTGTTGGTGGGATTGTAAACTAGCTCAACCATTGTGGAAAACAGTGTGGCGAGTCCTCAAGGATCTAGAACTAGAAATACCATTTGACCCAGTGATCCCAATACTGGGTATATACCCAAAGGATTATATATCATGCTACTATAAAGACACATGCACATGCATGTTTATTGCGGCGCTATTCACAATAGCAAAGACTTGGAACCAACCTAAATGTCCATCAATGATAGACTGGATCAAGAAAATGTGGAACATATACACCATGGAATACTATGCAGCCATGAAGAGGGATGAGTTCATGTCCTTTGTAGGGACATGGACAAAGCTGGAAACCATCATTCTGAGCAAACTATCACAGGTACAGAAAATCAAACACTGTATGTTCTCACTGATGGATGGAAGTTGAACAATGGGAACATTTAGATACAGAGTGGGGAGCACCACACACTGGGGCCTGTCATGGGGTGGGGGACTGGGGGAGGGATGACATTGGGAGAAATACCTAATGTAAATGACTGGTTGGTGGGTGCAGCAAGCCAACATGGCACCATGTGTGCCTATATAACAAGCCTGCACGTTGTGCACATGTACCCTATAACTTAAAGTATAATTTAAAAAAATTAAAAGATTAGGCCCTAAAGTGTATACTTTTTTCTGTTTATCTGCTTTTATATTTCAGAAAATTGTGAGCACTAGCTCTAGAAAGGCAGTCAAATACATCAGGATTCCAGGGTGGGGCCAGATCTAAATAAGGCCCCCATAAAGGGTGAATTTGAACAGAACAGGGTCAGGAAGTGGACCTTATGTAGAATTCTGTTCTCTATGCTACTGGAGTATTTTAAGTTTTGTTTTTCCTAAGCTTACCTAAGAGAAACTTAAATCTTAAGATTTGTGTAATTTTAATTTGTTTTAGTCACTTCCCTGTCAATTTTATATTTTCATAAGCAACTTAAACAAATCTTTTAAGGTGTTCTAGGGTAATTTTATTAGAAGATAAATAATATATTTAGCAAGGTAAAAAATATAAATGATAACAACTTTTCTGTCCATAAACATCCCTTCAGGTGATGACATCTGAAGTCACAATATAAAGAACATGTACCAAATAAAGCCCGAGTTTTCTGCGCACATCTATTCATTGTACCAACCATATGTTGCTTAATTCAACCATGTATCCATTTGTTAGTCTAGACTAGTTCCTAGATGGTTGGGACCACGACAGTTTCATCTATGTTTGAATAGCCAAATGAAATGAAAGCAATTAGTTTATCTCTTTGAGTCTCCAGACTTTCTCCATGTTTCTCACCCAAGTACCAGGAAACTGAAGAAACTGTCATCTGGGTACCAACCAAAGGTATCTCTTGAATGAGAGGAGGAACAAGCACAGGATAACTCATTTCTCTTAAACCGAGACAGAAGCAGAATATACCACTCTTTTCAGCCTGAAACCGTTCTCTTCCGGACATCCTTAAATGTCTCAAAAATGCCTAGGTGATTGAGAGGGTTCCCAGTGACTTTGAGCTGATGGCCCAATGATAAGCAAGCATGGAGAAACTCAGGCTTACTCTAAATAGAAAATGAAACTTCCCTGGCCTGACTAGCTAGCTCGTGGGTAAAAGGAAGGACAAGAATATTCTACTCAAATATTACATTTTTTTACAGGTAGGGATGGTTGTGGTCATGGCTCTGGCTACTTTGTTACTCCAAAAATGTTTGTTTACACTTATAGATCCTGCCATTAGATTCTATTTACACCTGGAGACTCTCCCATAACTGTAGCAGGTCATTAAACAAGATATGAAAACCTCAAAGAGCCACACTCTCAAAGGGGGCGCTTTAAGATGTCTATGCTGACTTCTCACAATGCAGAAAATGTCTCCTGTTGGTTTTCTGAACATTTGTAATCCAGAATATGAGATGTATCACATTCAAGCCACTTAAGAGATTGCAAAGACAGAAAGGCAGTCACCATAATTCATCCAGAAGAAGAAGAATTTATATCATATCATAAATACTTCATCCTAAATTCACCTCGTAATTGGGGAGGCCATCTGTGTATGCTCATTGGTTCTAGTCAATGCCAAAATAAGCTTCACAATTTCATGACAAGAGGTAGTTTTGCAACTTGAAGCCAGGTGCCTACTGAAGGTAGGCTCTCAATCTCCTACATAAATAGTTAAATAGGGTGCTATCTTTTTGGCTATTTACACTTTAAAGTAATGGCTCTGGCCCAGCACGGTGGTTCATGCCTGTAATCCTGGCACATTTGAGGCCAAGGCGGGTGGCTCACCTGAAGTCAGGAGTTCGAGACCAGCCTGACCAATATGATGAAACCCCCATCTCTACTAAAAATGCAAAAATTAGCCGGGTGTGGTGGCATGCGCCTGTAATCTCAGCTACTTGGGAAGTTGAGACAGGAGAATAGCTTGAACCCAGGAGGCGGAGATTGCAGTGAGCCGAGATCGTACCATTGCACTCCAGCCTGGGGGACAAGAACGAAACTCCATCTCAAATAAATAAATAAAGTAATGGCTCTGTACTCCCTGAGCACTGATCTAAAGAACTCCTGCTTGCCCTCTCCTGATGGCTAGTGTCTTCTCTTGACTCCTACTCTATGCCACTGAGTAATAACCCACAGCACACAGCTCACAGCTGGCAGCTCACATCTTACATGAACCCCAATTGCCACAGTAGCACTTCAGTGCCACCTCAGAGGGAGGCCTGAGCATCAGGAGGAGAGCCTACAGGCCTCCTGGGTGGAATTGTATCTTCACAATAATGGGACTGGGAGCAGTGTTTCAGCCTCAGTTTCTATTTATAATAGTGACATTAAAATATAGTGCTGAATTTCCAGCATGAGTCCAGACAGACAATGGCTCTAGGAGTTATCATTGGGTCAGTCCACCTCATTTACACAAACCATGGGATACTAATAAGGCTTCTGAAACAGACATGTAAAGCTTTGAAAAGAAAAATAGCTCTGTCTGAGCAAGATTACATTGAGAGAAAAAAAGAAGTTAAAAGCATCTTAAGAAAAAACTCAAATTAGATATAAGATTGATCAAGTCAGAAAAAAAAAATCCCTTTAAAAGAATTTCTCAGCCAGGTGTGGTGGCTCACGCCTGTAATGAAAGCACTTTGGGAGGCTGAGGCGGGTAGATCACTTGAGGTCAGGAGTTCGAGACCAGCCTGTCCAACATGGAGAAACCCCGTCTCTACTTAAAATATGAAAAAATTAGCCAGACGTGGTGGCAGGCACCGGTAATCTCAGCTACTCAGGAAGCTGAGACAGGAGAACTGCTTGAACCGGGAGGCAGAGGTTGCAGTGAGCCAAGATCTCACCACTGCACTCTAGCCTGGGTGACAAGAGCAAAACTCTGTCTCAAAACAAAACAAAACAAAAAAAAACTGGCCAGGCCCGGTGGCTCATGCCTGTAATTCCAGCACTTTGGGAGGCCGAGGCGGGCAGATCACGAGGTCAGGAGATCAAGACCATCCTGGCTAACATGGTGAAATTCCAACTCTACTAAAAATACAAAAACAAAATTAGCCAGGAGTGGTGGTGGGCACCTGTAGTCCCAGCTACTCGAGAGGATGAGGCAGGAGAATGGCATGAACCTGGGAGGTCGAGCTTGCAGTGAGCAGAGATCGTGCCACTGCACTCCAGCCTGGGTGACAGAGCAAGACTCTGTCTCAAAAAAAAAAATTTTTTTCTCTGTGCTGGGCACAGTGGCTCACACCTGTAATCCTAGCAATTTGGGAGGCCGAGGCAAGAGGATCACCTGAGGCTAGGAAATCGAGATTAGCCTGACCCACATGGAGAAACCCTATCTCTACTAAAAATACAAAATTAGTTGGGCATGGTGGCTCATGCCTGTAATCCCAGCTACTCTGGAGGCTGAGGCAGGAGAATTGCTTGAATCCGGGAGGCAGAGGTTGCAGAGAGCCAAGATCACACCATTGCACTCCAGCCTGGGCAACAGCGTGGGCAACAAGAGCGAAACTCCGCCTCAAGAAAAAAAAAAAAATTATCTGGAAACACTCAAGCAGCAAACCTACTCTTAGCATGAGAAACATGAACGTTATGAAGAAAGTGGCCATATTCTCAGTAGAATTTTAGGTTTCTCCTCCATCTCTGTTGCTCTCTCATCTCCTAGCCACTGAATGGGAAATCTATGTTGAAATACATCTGACAACTTCCACTAGCACTTTCCGATAAAAAATTGGAATCTGACTTTGTTCACATAGTGAAATATATTTGAACTTGCAACATAGCTAACATAAAAACTATTTTGGTTTTGGGGTGGCCACATCATTTTTGTTTATTTGTCCTGTAATAGCAGCATTCCAATTTAGTGAAATGAAAGACACAAATCATGCTTACATATAATTATCCCTATTGGATTAATTAATAAACATATCAGACTAGTATCTATCATAACAATTTAGTAGTCTTTTTTATGTTAGCTATAAATATCTAAGTATACATGATTTCAATTTACTAGTCATAAAGCACATAGGATTTTAAAAAGTCTGTAACCATAATTCAGTTAAAATACTTTTTTTTTTTTTTTTTTTGAGACAGTCTCACTCTGTTGCCCAGGCTGGAGTGCAGTGGCACAATCTCTGCTCACTACAACCTCTGCCTCCTGGGTTCAAGCGATTCCCCTGCCTCAGTCTTCTGAGTAGCTGGGACTACAGGCACCCACCACTAAGTCTGGCTAATTTTTTTTTTGTATTTTTAATAGAGACAGGGTTTTGCCATGTTGGCCAGGCTGATCTCGAATGCCTGACCTCATGATCCACCCATCTTAGCCTGCCCAAAGTGCTGGAATTACAGGTGTGAGCCAATGCACTCGGCCTAAGATACTTTATGTTACAAAAGTATGAATAACAGTATTAAAATGATTTAAGAGATGTATTTAATATAAATATTGTGATCTTATATTTATACTATTGTAAAAAATACTGTTTAACTTATATGAATATGGGTTGTCTACGAAACACTACAGATAACTATGTTAATTGTTCTGAACTTGATTTGTTTTTCTAAGACCACCAGAGCGAGCACAAAAGAACCAGCGGGTAGGCAAGGCTGGGAGCAAAACTGCAAATTTATTTTGGTCACCTAGCTTCAGGGGAAGAAGGCGGGTAGGGAGAGGTCTGTCCGCCTCTGGCAAAGGAGGCCAACAGAGTCCCCCAGTGGGGCTCTCGGGCGGGGTTCCTGATACAATCCCGACAGCCCGAGAGCGGCTTTTCTAGGAGCAGGAGGGCAATAGGCGGGGCACGGGCATGTCGGGGGGGCGATCCGCAGGTGGGACCAGGTAAATCTTGGTCTCTTCGGATTGACGTCACTTGGCGCATGCCCGGTTGGTCTGCACCTTCCCGGGCGCCGGCTGCATTTTCACGTGCGGGGGAAAAGTTGGTGAAGAAGAACCTGGAAGTGTGCCATCCTGCCTCCGTTTGTCCAAACAGAACTAATAAATAGAAATCAAAATACAACTATAGAACCCCCCGGTTCAGTTTATACACTGAACCTTGCTTTTGCAGTATAAGTACTTAGGCCTGCAAATGTTAGATAATTACCTTGAATAATCAGTTTTCTGTCAAAGAAAAATACTCAGTATTTTCTAGTCTTCATCATTCTGTATTGTGAAATTTAATCCCATTTTTATCCTCAACGTTTGTGTGCTCTCAAAATGAGCTTAAATCTAATCAAATCTGTTTCTACTTTAAAAGACTACAAGTCAAAGACTGAACATGATGGCACACACCTGTAATCTCAGCACTTTGGGAGGCTGAGGTGGGCAGATCACCAGGTCAAGAGTTCAAGACCAGCCTGGCCAAGAGACCAGCCTAGCCAATATGGTGAAACCTCGTCTCTACTAAAAATACAAAAAAAAAATTTACTGAGCGTGGTGGCAGGCACCTGTAATTCCAGCTACTCAGGAGGCTGAGGAAGGAGAATTGCTTGAACACAGGAGGCAAAGTTTGCAATGAACCAAGGATTGCACAATTGCACTCCAGCCTGGGTGACAGAGTGAGACTCCAACTCAAAATAAATAAATAAATAAATAAATAAGAAAGACTAAAAAAAAAAAAAAGGCAATAAATCTGAGGTCCTAGATAAAGACAATCCTGAGTCAAAAATAATGACAAAAGGTTTTTTTAGCTATTAATATCATATACATGTGTTTCAAAACAGCAAAGAAAAAGTATACATATAACCTAAATGCTTTAAGAAAAAAGAGAAGAAAAAAAAATGCCCTCTTTTATTTTCAGGTGGGATAATTAAGCCTCTTATTTGTTATTTATATTTTCTCCTACAACAACCAGGCCTCTGGACATGTTCTTAAACTTTTGGACATTTGATTTTCAGTAGACAGTGGATTCAGGAATCTAAGGTGTAGCCTTGGGCATACTGTGTGCACTTAGAAGATTGTTTATGGAAAAAAATATAAAGACAGAAAGATGTTAAAAAAATCCATTGTGCACATGAATAAAGCAAGTTCTTAGAGACCAATGAAGAAATTTACATTCTCGCCATGCACAGTGGCTGACATCTACAATTTCAAAACTTTGGGAGGCCAAGGAGGGCAGTTCACTTAAGGTCAGGAGATCAAGACCAGTCTGGCCAACATAGTGAAATTCCATCTCCAATAAAAATACAAAAATTCGGCCGGACATGGTGGCTCATGCCTATAATTCCAGCACTTTGGGAGGCCAAGGCAGGCTGCCTCGGCCTCCCAAAGTTTTGAAATTATAGATGTGAGGTCAAGAGTTTGAGACCAGCCTGGCCAACATGGTGAAACCCCACCTCTACTAAAAACACTAAAATTAGCTGGGCATGGTGGTGCACACCTGTAGTCCCAGCTGCTCAAGAGGCTGAGGTGGGAGAATCGCTTGAACCTGGGAAGTGGAGGTTGTAGTGAGCCAAGATTGTGCCACTGCACTCCAGCCTGGGTGACAGAGCAAGACATCTCAAAAAAAAAAAAAAAAAAAAAATAGCCAGGCCTGGTGGCATGCACCTGTAATCCTAGCTACTTTGGAAGCTGAGGCAAAACAATCACTTAAACCTGGGAGGCAGAGGTTGCAGTTAGCTGAGATCATGCCACCACACTCAAACCTGGGTGACAGAGTAAGATTATGTCTCAAAAAAAAAAAATTAGATTCTAACACAATAAGAGTGGGAGACTGCAACATTCCACAGACACTACTATATCACTGAGGCAGAAAATTAACAAGACATTAGAACCTAAACTCAAAACTTGACAAAATAGTCCTAATAGACATCTTCAGGATTCTCCATCTAAAAACAACATAATATACACTCTTCTCATCACCACGTGGCAAATACTCTAAAATTGACCACACAATCAGAAATCAAACAATACTCAACAAATTAAAAAATCTCCAAATTATCCCAATTACACTGAGACCACAGCTTGACAAAAATATAATTCAAACGAAGAAAATAACTTGACAACATACTTACATGGAAATTAAACAACATGTACCTGAATTACTTTTGGGAAAATAACAAAATTAATGCAGAAATCAAGAAGTTCTTTGAAACAAATGAGAACAAAAATACAACATACTGAATCTCTAACACAGTTAAGGCAGTGTTAAAAGTCAAATTTACAGCACTAAATGCTTACATCAGAAAATTAGAAAGATCTCAATAACAAACTAAATTATCAATAAAAGAATGAGGCAAGCGAGAGGAAACCAACCTTTAAGATAGTAAAAGACAAGAAATAATCAAACTCAGATCTGAACTGCAGGAGATTTAGATAATATGATAAACATGATAAGCTATACAATAGATCAAGAAATCTAGATGTTAAATCTTTAAAAAAAAAAATAAGATAGCCGGGTGCGGTGGCTCAAGCCTGTAATCCCAGCACTTTGGGAGGCTGAGACGGGCGGATCACGAGGTCAGGAGATCGAGACCATCCTGGCTAACACGGTGAAACCCCGTCTCTACTAAAAATACAAAAAAAACTAGCCGGGCGAGGTGGCGGGCGCCTGTGGTCCCAGCTACTCGGGAGGCTGAGGCAGGAGAATGGCGTAAACCCGGGAGGCGGAGCTTGCAGTGAGCTGAGATCCGGCCACTGCACTCCAGCCTGGGAGACAGAGCCAGACTCCGTCTCAAAAAAAAAAAAAATAATAATAATAATAATAATAAGATAAACAAACTACTAGCTAGATTCATGAAGAAAGAAGAGAATAACCAAATAAACACAATTAGAAATGACAAAAGGGAGGCCACGCGCAGAGGCTCACACCTGTAATCCCAGCACCTTGGGAGGCCGAAGCGGGTGGATCACCTGAGGTCGGGAGTTCGAGACCAGCCTGACCAACATGGAGAAACCCCGTCTCTACTAAAAATACAAAATTAGCTGGGCCTGGTGGCACATGCCTGTAATCCCAGCTACTAGGGAGGCTGAGACAGGAGAATTGCTTGAACCTGGGAGGCGGAGGTTGCGGTGAGCCGAGATC
>NW_016814808.1:107569-113225 GCF_001698545.2 Rhinopithecus bieti | reverse complement strand
ATGAAGGGGTGGCCTGCCCCTCCACACTTGTGGGTGTTTCTCGTTAGGTGGAACGAGAGACTTGAGAAAAGAAATAAGACACAGAGACAAAGTATAGAGAAAGAAAAGCGGGGCCCAGGGGACCAGGGCTCAGCTTACAGAGGACCCATGCCGGCACCGGTCTCTGAGTTCCCTTAGTATTTATTGATAATTATCTTTACCATCAAAAAGATAAGGGAGTAAATCAGCAGTAAGACATATAGATAAAGATCTTTGTGACCTGAATAAGTTCAAGGAAAATGCTGTGCCTTGAGATGCATATGCAAACATCTCCATAAACCTTTTAGCAGTATTACTCCAGCAAATCCCACCTTATTCCTAAAAGCGGTTTTCTCTTTGCTCAGTAAACAAAGCACACAATGGGTTTTAAACGGAGATGTTCCATTGTCCAGGGAGGGGCAGGAGACAAATGTTTTTCTCTTACTTAAGATTAAGAGAATGGTGATGACCTTTAACCACAAGCAGCCTTTAGGCACTTGTTTAACAAAGCACATTCTGCACAGACCAAAATCCTTTAAACCTTATGTCACCATAGCACATGTCTCTTGCAAGGACAAGATTGGGGGTAGGGTCACAGATTAACAGCATCTCAAATACAGAACCAAATGGAGTCTCTTAAATCTACTTCTTTCTATATAGACACAGTAACAGGCTGACCTCTCTTTTCCCCACAGAAGATAACCTAGAAAATATCATTTTAGAAAGAGGAACAACAAACATTTCATGATGAAGATACCAAAACAATTGCAACAAAAGCAAAATTGACAGGACCTAATTGAACTAAAAAAACAAAACAAAACAAAACAAAAAAAACCCCCACAAACAAACAAAAAAAACTATCAACAGAGTGAACAGACAACCTACAGAATAAAATAAAATATTTGCAAACTATGCTCCTGACAAAGGTCTAATATCCAGAATCCATAAGGAACTTAAACACGTTTTACAAGAAAAAAAAAAACTCATTAAAAAGTAGGCAAAGGACATGAACAGGTCAAAAGAAGCAATGCATGTAACTAACAGGCATATATATATATACACACACACATATACATACACACATCTCATTACTAATCATTACAGAAGTGCAAAGAAAAACCACAATGAGATACCACATCACACCAGTCAGAAGCACTATTACTAAAACGTCAAAAAATGGCCAGGTGCAGTAGCTCACACCTGTAGTCCCAGCACTTTTCGTGGCCAAGGCAGGTGGATCATGAGGTCAGTAGATCGAGACCATCCTGGCTAACATGGTGAAACCCCATCTCTACTACAAATACAAAAAATGGGGGAGGGGGGAGGGATAGCATTAGGAGATATACCTAATGTAAATGACGAGTTAATGGGTACAGCACACCAATATGGCACATGTATACATATGTAACTAACCTGCACGTTGTGCACATGTACCCTAGAACTTAAAGTATATTTTAAAAAAAGACCAAAAATTATCCCGGTGTGGTGGCAGGCACCTGTAGTCCCAGCTACTCAGGAGGCTGAGGCAGGAGAATGCAGTGAGCCTGGGAGGCAGAGGTTATAATGAGCTGAGATCAGACCACTGCACTCCAGCCTGGGCAACAGAGCGAGACTCCGTCTCAAAAAAAAAAAAAAAAAGGAAAAGAAAAGAAAAAGAAATGCCCTTGATTTTTCCCTTACCTGGGTCAGTTTGTATAATACATCCTATTTGCTATTTAAGGGTAAGAAGTAGAACATTTGGACACCTTTTTTTTTTTTTGAGACAGAGTCTCGCACTGTCACCTGAGCTAGAGTGCAATGGCATGATCTCGGCTCACTGCAACCTCTGCCTCCTGTGTTCAAGCAATTCTTCTGCATCAGCCTCCTGAGTAGCTGGGATTACGGCATGCATCACCACGCATGGCTAATTTTTTGTGTTTTTAATAGAGACAGGGCTTCACTATGTTGGCCAGGCTGGTCTTGACCTCCTGACCTCATGATCCTCCCACCTGGGCCTCCCAAAATGCTGGGATTATGGGCATGAACCACCGCACCAAGCCATGGACACCCTTTTAACAACTTTTTAATTATTTTGATAATGCAGGAAAGACCCTCATCCCATCCCTGAGCCTCTCTCCCACCATGCTGCACCACACTGCTATACATATCTTGGGATGACCATTAGAAATAGGGGGCAAGGCTGGGTGCAGTGGCTTATGCCTGTAATGGCAGCACTTTGGGAGGCACAGGTGGGTGGATCACGAGGTCAGGAGATTGAGACCATCCTGGTTAACACAGTGAAACCCCATGTCTACTAAAAACACAAAAAATTAGCCAGGTGTAGTGGCATGTGCCTGTCATCCCAGCTACTCAGGAGGCTGAGGCAGGAGAATGGCTTGAACCTGGGAGGTGGAGGTGGCAACAAGCCCAAATTGCCCCACTAAGGTAGGAGACCACCCCTCATATTGTCTTATGCCCAATTTCTGCCTTCAAAGAAAGAAGAAGTAAAAACTAAAAGGCAGAAATGAAATCCACAGGCAGACAGCATGGCACTGTGCCCTGGGCCTGGTAGTTAAAGATCAACCCCTGAACTAACCAGTTATGTTCTCTATAGATTCCAGACATTGTATGGAAAAGCATTGTGAAAATCCCTGTCCTGTTCTGTTCTGTTCTGATCACCAGTACATGCAGACCCCAGTCACATACCCGCTGCTTGCTCAATTGATCATGACTCTCTCATGCAGACCCCCTTAGAGTTGTAAGCCCTTAAAAGAGACAGGAATTATTCACTCGGGGAACTTGGTTTTTGGAGACATGAGTCTGCTGATGCTCCCAGCTGAATAAAGCCCTTTCCTTCCACAACTTGGTATCTGAGGGGTTCTTGTCTGCAGCTCATCCTGCAACATTTCTTGGTTCCCTGACCGGGAAGCAAGGTGATTAACAGACCATCGAGGCAGCCCTTAGACAGCTTAGGCTTGCCCTGTGGAGCATCCCTGCAGGGGACTCTGGCCAGCTTAGGCAACACAGATCCTGAGAGCACTCCTAGGTAGGCATTTGCCCCAGTGGAATGCTTCATCAGAGCAGTGCATGACAGGCTCCCACAAAGGATCAACACAGTGGCTGAACACCGGGAAGGAACTGGCACTTGGAGTCTGGACATCTAAAACTCAGTAAGACTGATCTTTGGAACTTACCCGCTCCATTTGAGTGGAAGTGTGGCCTGATCACCCACGATGTGCCTGTGTCGGCACTTTGGTTTTGGTTTTGACTTGGCTTGCTTGACACTTTGGTTTTGGTTTTTTACCTGGCTTGGATTTCTTGATACTCTGATTTTGGTTCTGATTCTGGTTTGGTGTAAACTGTAAAAGTGTGTGTGTGCCCTTTTTATGTGTTCTTTNTTAGGCTTGCCCTGTGGAGCATCCCTGCAGGGGACTCTGGCCAGCTTAGGCAACACAGATCCTGAGAGCACTCCTAGGTAGGCATTTGCCCCAGTGGAATGCTTCATCAGAGCAGTGCATGACAGGCTCCCACAAAGGATCAACACAGTGGCTGAACACCGGGAAGGAACTGGCACTTGGAGTCTGGACATCTAAAACTCAGTAAGACTGATCTTTGGAACTTACCCGCTCCATTTGAGTGGAAGTGTGGCCTGATCACCCACGATGTGCCTGTGTCGGCACTTTGGTTTTGGTTTTGACTTGGCTTGCTTGACACTTTGGTTTTGGTTTTTTACCTGGCTTGGATTTCTTGATACTCTGATTTTGGTTCTGATTCTGGTTTGGTGTAAACTGTAAAAGTGTGTGTGTGCCCTTTTTATGTGTTCTTTTTTTTTTTTTTTTTTTTTTTAGAAGGAGTCTCGCTCTGTCGCCCAGGCTGGAGTGCAGTGGCCGGATCTCAGCACACTGCAAGCTCTACCTCCCGGGTTTATGCCATTCTCCTGCCTCAGCCTCCCGAGTAGCTGGGACTACAGGTGCCCGCCACCACGCCCAGCTAGTTTTTTGCATTTTTTAGTAGAGACGGGGTTTCACCGTGTTAGCCAGGATGGTCTTGATCTCCTGACCTCGTGATCCGCCCGTCTCAGCCTTCCAAAGTGCTAGGATTACAGGCTTGAGCCTCCACGCCCGGCCTGTTCTTTGTTTTGTGGTGTGCTTGTGGTGTAAGCGTGATGTTCTGTCTCAAGGAAGCATGGGTCAGACACAAAGTAAGCCCACCCCACTAGGAATTACGTAGAAAAATTTCAAGAAAGGATTTAAAGGAGATTATGGTGTTACTATGACACCAGGAAAACTTAGAACTTTGTGTGAAATAGACTGGCCAGCATTAGAGGTGGGTTGGCCATCAGAAGGAAGCCTGGACAGGTCCCTTGTTTCAAAGGGGTGGCACAAGGTAACCTGTAAGTCAGGGTACCCAGATCAGTTCCCATACATACACAATTGGTTACAGCTGGTTTTAGACCCTCACGCCCCCCGACTGACAGTGGTTGAGAGAACAGCAGCATAAGCAGCTTGCAGAAGCAAAGAAAGACCAGCAGAGAAAAAGAAAAAGAGACAGAGGCAAAAGGAAAGTCCAAGAGAGACAGAGAGAGAGAGAAAGTCAAAGGGAGAAAGAAAGAGGGAAAGAAAGAGATATACAAGTAGTTAAGGATAAAAACAGAGTACCCTACTCCTTTAAAAGCCATCTGTACCAATTCTAAGTTAGTTTGGACTAAACAAGGTCTTATTAATAGCAAAGGATAATTAAAATCCCAAACTTACTAGATTTTCAACAAAAGTAAAGTTTGCTAAAAGTTAACAGTGTAACATGTGTTATAGTAACTTATAATCTTGTGGCCTTAGACAGTCTAGTCCACAGACATAAAGAAAGTTTGCTTTAAGAAGGAATGGTTATCATCTTCAAAAAAAAGGGGGGGGAAGTGGAGGGGGGGCAGAATTTATGTAAATAGAATGTTACATAGTAAATTCTTGTCTTGAAATAAACTTACTGGTTAACAAAAGGAATGTTTGTAACAAGTCAAAAAGTTGAAACATGTCAAAAAATCATCTGTGAAAGTCTTGAAATCTGTGTATAAACATATTGGCTAAAGTTAAGCAGGTATCATCCAGGTTTTCTATGAACCGAACATTAAAAACACAATGGGTTGCCGGGTGCGGTGGTTCATGCCTGTCATCCCAGCCCTTTGGGAGACTGAGGCAGGCAGATCACTGAGGTCAGGGTTTCGAGACCAGCCTCAACATGAAGAAACCCCATCTCTACTAAAAATACAAAATAAGCCAGGCGTGATGGTGTATGCCTGTAATCCCAGCTACTCAGGAGGCTGAGGCAGGAGAATTGTTTGAACCTGGGAGGCAGAGGTTGCAGTGAGCCGAGATTGCACCATTGCACTCCAGCCTGGGCAATAAGAGCGAGACTCAGTCTCAAAACAAGCACACAAACAAAAACCCAGGTTTTTCTTAAAGCATTAACCTGTTATGGTCAAACATTAAAAATTGAATAAATATATCTACAAAGTTTTATTAAAACTAAGTTTAACATTAATAACACACTAATATAAAATGAAATTTAGCTTATCTGGTATAAAATCATACAGGAAGCATTATCAAATATAAAATGGTATTTGGCTTTCTTTGGTTTAAAACTAATAAAATAGGCCGGGCACGGT
>NW_016814808.1:96917-103530 GCF_001698545.2 Rhinopithecus bieti | reverse complement strand
TGGCGGGCGCCTGTAGTCCCAGCTACTCGGGAGGCTGAGGCAGGAGAATGGCATAAACCCAGGAGGCGGAGCTTGCCGTGAGCTGAGATCTGGCCACTGCACTCCAACCTGGGCGACAGAGCAAGACTCCATCTCAAAAAACCAAAAAACAAACAAACAAACAAAAAGAAATAATCACTAATAAAACCGGCAGAGCCTTGACTATTCTGGCCTGGCAAGAAACTCAGATGAGAAATGCTATCTATCAAAATGGATTAGCTCTCAACTACTTGCTAGCAGCTGAAGGAGGGATCTGTGGAAAATTTAACCTAACCAATTGCTGTTTGCACATAAATGATCAAGGGCAAGTAGTTGAAGACATAGTTAAAGATATGACAAAACTGGCACATGTGCCTGTGCAAGTGTGGCATGGATTTAATCCCGGGGCCATGTTTGGAAAATGGTTTTCAGCACTAAGAGGAGTTAAAACTCTCATAATAAAAATTATAATAGTAATATGAAACTGCTTACTACTCCCCTGTTTGCTACCTGTACTCCTTCAAGTAATAAAAAGTTTCATTGCTACCTTAGTTAGCCAAAATGCTGCAGCACAAGTATACTATATAAATCACTACTGATCTGTCTTGCAAAAAGACATGGGTAGTGAGGATGAAAGTGAGAATTCCCACTAATGAGTGAGGTTCTCAAAGCGGGGGAATAAGGGAGGAGACCACCCCTTATATTGACTTATGCCCAATTTCTGCCTCCAAAGAAAGAAGAAGTAAAAACTAAAAAGCAGAAATGAAATTTACAGGCAGATAGCCCGGCACCATGCCCTGGTCCTGGTAGTTAAAGATCGACCCTTGACCTAACCAGTCATGTTCTCTATGGATTCCAGACATTGTATGGAAAAGCATTGTGAAAATCCCTGTCCTGTTCTGTTGTTCTGATTACTGGTGCATGCACCTCCCAGTCATGTACCTCCTGCTTGCTCAGTTGATAACGACCCTCTCACACAGACCCTCTTAGAGTTGTAAGCCCTTAAAAGGGACAGGAATTGCTCACTCGGGGAGCTCGGTTTTTGGAGACATGAGTCTGCTGATGCTCCCAGCTGAATAAAGCTGTTTCCTTCCACAACTCAGTGTCTGAGGGGTTCTTGTCTGCAGCTTGTCCTGCTATACCACTGCACTCCAGCTGCCCCATTGCACTACAGCCTGGGCAACAGAGCGAGACTCCATTTCAAAAACAAACAAACAAACAAACACAAAACAAAAAGGAATGGTAGGTAGTGGGGGCTGGGAATGGATAGGCAAGAATTATGTTGCCCAAATTTGCTCATCTTAGAAAGGCTCCTCAACCATTCTGTATCAAGTGGCTATTCCCAGAGAAATTATGCCCTGACTGTGCTGCATCTCAGTCTGACTTCTCTCTTTTTTTAAATTACTGGATTACTCTCATTTAAGGGGTTATTTCACTTTCAATTTGAAAATGAAAATGGCCAACTGTCCTCTGCAAGTGTCCTGATTTGATTTAGTAGTTTAGACCCTGGAGGTAGCAGTGAGAAAATACTTGAGCCAAATTAGAACAATTTGTTCTCAGCTGGAGGATATATAGGAATTCCTTAATAATATCTAACAGTTTTCTCAATACTGGTTACATTTAACAATGATAGCTTGGAGGGCAGAAAGGAGAAACAGATGACATAAATTTAGAACTTCAATTTTGTTATAAGTCTTTTTTGTTTTGTTTTTGGAGACAAGGTCTCACTCTGGTACCCAGGCTGGAGAACAGTGGCACAATCATAGATCATATTTTGGTTGTAAGTTTTTTCTAAAATATTTTTGTCTGGGTGTGGTGGCTCACATCTGTAATCTAAATACTGTGGGAGGCCATGGTAGAATGATTGCTCAAGCCCAGGAGTTGAAGATCAGCCTGGGCAACATAGTGAAATTCAGTCTCTACAAAAAATTCTGAAAATTGATCTGATGTGGTGTTGCATGTTTGAGAGGCTCAGGTGGAAGAATCACTTTAAGAGGTTGAGGCTGCAGTAAACCATGATTCAGTCACTGCACTCCAGCCTGAGTGACAGAGTGAGACCTGTGTGTGTATAGACATACACACACACATATATATGTGTATATAATAATGATATGTATGTAAAAGAAGAATTCAAGCACAAAAGAAAAATGAAAGGCCATTGTAGGGGATGTGAAGAAAGGTGAGCTACCTCATGCTGTTCGTGTTTGATAATAACCATGGTGAGATGGTGCTGCTGGATGTGAGTGCTGGAAAGGGAGCAGTTCCTTTGTCCTAGAGGATGAGGAGCTGACCAGATCCCTCCTGACTGCCACGCAGGACAAGTGGGGGCTGGTGTTGCACTAAATGATGCCTCCCCAAAAAATACGTATACACTGGCTTAATGAATATGCAATGCAGAGGCCTAAATGAAGACACGTGAATGGTGTATGTGGACATCAGCTTGCAGCTGGGAAACAGGTAGCTCTCAGGCCACTCATTCTTCCCAGCAAGTGTGGAATGTGTGCATGCCTGTGAGTGTGTAGATCTGTCCTTCTTTTTTTTTTTTTTTTTTTGAGACGGAGCCTGGCTCTGTCGCCCAGGCTGGGGTGCAGTAGCGAGATGTCAGCTCACTGCAAGCTCCGCCTCCTGGGTTTACGCCATTCTCCTGCCTCAGCCTCCCTAGTAGCTGGAACTACAGGCGCCTGCCACCTCACCCGGCTAGTTTTTTGTATTTTTTAGTAGAGACGGGGTTTCACCGTGTTAGCCAGGATGGTCTCGATCTTCTGACCTCATGATCCGCCCCTCTCGGCCTCCCAAAGTGCTGGGATTACAGGCTTGAGCCACCGCGCCTGGCCAGATCTGTCCTTCTTAACTTGTACACAACTCCAGGTCGTTCTGAGTGAATGATGAGCCTACGGGATTTCTCAAGTCATTCTTATGTTCAACATTATGGCTGCTGTTTTAGTTGCCACTACCCCCAGGCGCAACCTAGCTTAAAGTCCAGGCTTTAGGTAAAAAAGATGGAGGGCTTTCTGTGTTCTGGGATGGGAAGTCAGAGATCTGTGTAGGGCTGCAGGTTGGGGTACACATTAGTTATGTGGCAGGATGAGAGTTGCAGTGGTTTTATTGTTTTTTTTTGTTTTGTTTTGTTTTGTTGAGATGGAGTCTCACTCTGTCACCCAGGCTGGAGTGCAATGTCACGATCTCGGCTCACTGCAACCTCCGCCTCCCGGGTTTAAGCAATTCTCCTGCCTCAGCTTCCCATGTAGCTGGGATTACAGGCGTCTGTTACCACACCCAGGTAATTTTTGTATTTTTAGTAGAAACGGGGTTTCGCCATGTTGGGCAAGATGGTCTCAATCACTTGACCTCATGATCCGCTCGCCTGGGCCTCCCAAAGTGCTGGGATTACAGTTGTGAGCCACTATACGCAGCTTTTTTAAATTTTGTTTTGTTTTGAGACGGAGTTTCACTCTTCTTGCCCAGGCTGGAGTGCAGTGGTACAATCTCCACTCCCTGTAACCTCTGCCTTCCGATTTCAAGCGATTTTTCTGCCTCAGTCTTCCGAGTAGCTGGGATTACAGGCTCCCGCCACCACGCCTGGATAATTTTTGTATTTTTAGTAGTGACGGGGTTTCACCATGTTGGCCAGGCTGGTCTCGAACTCCTGACCTCGTGATCCGCTTGCCTCGGCCTCCCAAAGTACTGGGATTACAGCCGTGAGGCACTGCACCCGTCCTTCTTCTTCTTTTTTTTTTTTTTGAAATGGAGTTTCACTCTTGCTTTCCAAGCTGGATTGCGATGGCGCACTCTGAGCTCACTGCTACCTCCGCCTCCTGGGTTCAAGCTGGGGTCCTGCCTCAGTCTCCCGAGTAGCTGGTATTACAGGTGCGCGCCACCATGCCCGGCTGATTTTTTTTGTATTTTAGTAGAGAGGTGGTTTCACCATTTTGCCAAGGCTGTTCTCGAACTCCTGAGCTCAGGCAATCTGCCTACCTTGGCCTCCCAAAGTGCTAGGATTACAGGCGTGAGCCACCGCGTCCGGTTTACAATAAGTTTCTATAGATGGTAAAAAAATCCCAATCATTCCCCCGGGGCCCGCCCGGCCAACCCTAGGCATAGCTCAGAGACTGCCGGAGTGCGGAGTGCCAGAGCGCGCGGGCTGAAGGGCCGAGCGGTCTTTCCAGCCCACCCGAGGCGGCGGGCGGCCTTAGCGTTCCCCGACGCTGTGCTGGACCGGCCCTTCTCCCTCCCGCCGCGCCCCAAGCCCTGCGCGCCCGGCTGCTGGCCTTGTCTCCACGGCCGCACTGCCCTTGCCACCTAGCTCTGCGCCTGCGCCTCGCACCTGCGCTGCGCGTCTCCACGTTGAAGTTTCTTTTTGTTTTTTTGAGAGTCTTGCTTTGTAGCTGAAGCTGGAGTGCAGTGGCGCGATCTCGTTCACTGCTACCTCTGCCTCCTGGGTCCCGATTCTAGCACTTCTCCTGCCTCAGCCTCCCGAGTAGCTGGGATTACAAGCGCATGCCACCACACCCAGCTATTTTTTTTACATTTTTGGTAGAGACGGGGTTTCACCATGTCGGCCAGGCTGGTCTCGAACTCCTGACCTTGTGATCCACCCGCCTCGGCCTCCCAAAGTGCTGGGATTCCGCGCCTGGCCTTAATTTTTATATTTTTAGCAGAGACAGAGTTTCAACATGTTGGACAGGTTGGTCTTGAACTCCTGACCTCGTGATCCACCCGCCTCGCCCTCCCAAAGTGTTGGGATTACAGGCATGAGCCACCGTGCCCCGCCTACCTTGAAGTTTTGAGTGACACCCAAGGATAGCCACCGGCGTCTTGGCCATGGAAGACTCCTGCATCCTTCTCGCCCCCAGTTTGATTTGCAGCCTCATGGTTGTATTGTCCTAAAGACGCTTTTCTCTGGCTTTGTCCAGTGAATTCGGTTCACACAGTTAAAACTGCTTTTTGAGAGTGGAGAATAGATTATATTTAGTTACCACTGTGCCTCTTTGTCACCTGAGAGATCCATTTATTCTTAAGTGGATTCGTGCTTTCAGACATCTCTGGACAACTCAAATGACAAGGGGCTATTGTTTTATAAAGGAAACAAACTCTTTAGATGTGAAATCCTTTTCTTCTTCTCCTAGGTGAAAGATTCCTTCCGTCCGTCCTTCCTTCCTTCCTTCCTTCCTTCCTTCCTTCCTTCCTTCCTTCCTTCCTCTCCCCCTCCCTCCCTCCCTCCCTCCCTTTCTTTCTTTTCTTTTTTTTTTTTTACATGGAGTTTTGCTTTTGTTGCCCAGGCTGGAGTGTAATGGGGCGGTCTCTGCTCACTGCAGCCTCTGCCTCCTGGGTTCCAGCGATGTTCCTGCCTCAGCCTTCCGCGTAGGTGGGCTTACAGGCATGCGCCACCAAGCCCGGCTAATTTTGCATTTTGAGTAGAGACCGGGGTTTCTCCATGATGGTCAGGCTGGTCTCCAACTCCCGACCTCAGATGGTCCGCCCGCCTCGGCCTCCCAGGGTGCTGGGATTACAGGCGTGAGTCACTGTGCCTGGCCTCAATTATTATTGTTATTACTATTATTTTAAGAGGTAAATAGTGAATCCTGGCACTTTGGGAAGCCAGCGCAGGCGAATCACGAGGTCAGGAGATCGAGACCATCCTGGCGAACACGGTGAAACCTCGTCTCTACCAAAAAATACACAAAAATTAGCCGGACGTGGAGGCGGGCGCCTGTAGTCCCAGCTACTCAGGAGGCTGAGGCAGGAGAATGGCATGAACCTGGTGGGAGGAGCTTGCAGTGAGCAGAGATTGCACCACTGCACTCCAGCCTGGGCAACAGAGAGAGACTCTGTCTCAAAAAAAAACAAGGTAAATAGTGGTACTTGAGCAGTTTCACGTGAGAATTGAGTTGTGGTTTCAATGTGGATGGGCAGTTCTTCAAGATGGAAAACCAAGTCTCATTGAGCAGCAGGAGCCACACTCACCTTTCCTCACATCCCACACCATGGTCCTTAACTTTTCTTCTGTGCTTGAATTTATTTATTTATTTTATCATTTTATATTTTTAATTTCTTTAAGACAGAGTCTCGCTCTGTCGCCCAGGCTGGAGGGCAGTGGTGCAATCTCGGCTCATTGCAAACTCCGCCTCCCGCCATTCTCCTGCCTCAGC
Source organism: Rhinopithecus bieti (assembly GCF_001698545.2). Lineage (NCBI taxonomy): Eukaryota > Metazoa > Chordata > Mammalia > Primates > Cercopithecidae > Rhinopithecus > Rhinopithecus bieti. The sequence continues at coordinate 97,363 of NW_016814808.1, read as the reverse complement.
CTCCGGAGTAGCTGGGACTACAGGCGCCTGCCACCACGCCCAGCTAGTTTTTTGTATTTTTAGTAGAGACGGGGTTTCACCGTGTTAGTCAGAGTGGTCTTGATCTCCTGACCTCGTGATCCGCCTGCCTCCACCTCCCAAAGTGCTGGGATTACAGGCATGAGCCACTGCACCTGGCCGAATTTTTTTTTAAATATACATACTATTTTTATTATATATATATGTGTGTGTGTGTGGGTATGAGTGTGTGTGTACACACCCATACAGGTCGCATTCTGTCACCCAGGCTGGAGTGCAGTGGCTAAATCATAGGTCACTGCAGCCTCAACTGCTTAGGCTCAAGTGATTCTTCCACCTCAGCTTCTTGAATAGCTGGGACTACAGGCATGCATGCAACAGCACACTTGGCTAATTTTTTTTTTTTTTTTTTTTTTTTTTTTTTTTTT
>NW_016814808.1:95272-96624 GCF_001698545.2 Rhinopithecus bieti | reverse complement strand
TTTTTTTTTTTTTTTTTTTTTTTTTTTTTTTTTGAGACAGTCTTGCTCTGTTGCCCAGGTTGGAATACAGTGGCCGGATCTCGGCTCACTGCAACCTCCACCTCCTGGGTTCAAGCAATCCTCCTGCCTCAGCCTCCCGAGTAGCTGGAACTACAGGCACCCGCCACCACGCCAGTCTAATTTGTTGTATTTTTAGTAGAGACGGGGTTTCACCATATTGGCCAGGCTGGTCTCAAACTCCTGAACTTGTGATATGCCCACCGTGGTCTCCCAAAGTACTGGGATTACAGGCATGAACCACCGCGCCCGGCCCCTGCTAATTTTCACAATGTTTTGTAGAGACTAGGTCTCACTATGTTGCCCAGACAGATCTTCAACTCCTGGGTTTAAGCAAGCATTCTACCATGACCTCTGAAAGTGTTTGGATTACAGGCGTGAGCCACTACACCCAGACAAAAATATTTTATGAAAAGCTCTTACAGGCCTGGTGCGGTGGCTCACGCCTGTAATCCCAGCACATTGGGAGGCCTAGGCTGACGGATCACCTGAGGTCATGAATTGGAGACCAGCTTGGCCAACATGGTGAAATCTGTCTCTACCAAAAATACAAAAAATTAGCTGCTCGTGGTTGCATGTGCCTGTAATCCCAGACACTTGGGAGCTGAGGCAAGACTGTCACTTGAACCAGGGAGGCAGAGGTTGCAGTGAGCCGAGATCGTGCCATTGCACCCCAGCCTGGGCATCAAGAGTGAAACTCCATCTCAAAAAATAAATATAAAATAAAAATAAATTGGACAGAGGCGGTGGCTCACTCCTGTATTCCCAGCACTTTGGGAGGCTGAGGTGGGTGGATCACGAGGTCAGGAGTTCGAGACCAGCCTGGTTAATATGGTAAAACCCCGTCTCTACTAAAAATACAAAAATTAGCCAGGCGTGGTGGCTCGCGCCTGTAATCCCAGCTACTCGGGAGGCTGGGGCAGGAGAATCACTTGAGCCTGGGAGGCAGAGGTTGCAGTGACCTGAGATTGTGCCACTGCACTCCAGCCTGGGCAGCAGAGTGAGACTCCCTCTCGTAAATAAATAAATAAATTAAATTTTAAAAAACTGGGCTGGGCGCGGTGGCTCAAGCCTGTAATCCCAGCACTTTGGGAGGCTGAGACGGGTGGATCATGAGGTCAGGAGATCGAGACCATCCTGGCTAACACGGTGAAACCCCGTCTCTACTAAAAAATACAAAAAACTAGCTGGGCAAGGTGGCGGGCGCCTGTAGTCCCAGCTGTTTGGATGAACGGAGGCAAGATGGCGCACTTCCGGGTTCTTCATCCCCCCAACTTTTCCCGCGCGCGCGAAAA
>NW_016814808.1:84318-91227 GCF_001698545.2 Rhinopithecus bieti | reverse complement strand
CCGTCTCAAAAAAAAAAAAAAAAAAAATTTAAAAAACTGTTACAACCAAAATATGATTTGTGATTGTGCCACTGTTCTCCAGCCTGGGCGCCAATGTGAGACCTTATCTCCAAAAACAAAACAAAACAAAACAAAACAAACTTATAACAAAAGTGAACTTCTAAGGTTGTGTCATCCATTGCCCCTCTCTCCCCTCCTAGCTATCACTGTTAAATGTAATGGGTATTGAGAAAACTGTTAGATATTTTTAAGGAATTCCTATATATCCTCCAGTTAAGTGTTCTGATGTAGGTCAAGTATTTTCTTACCCCTACCTCCAGGGTCTAAACTAGCAAATCACCTCAGGACACCTACAGTGGACAACTGGCAATTTTCCAATAGAAAGTGAAATAACCCCGTTAATGAGAGTAATTCAATAATTTTAAAAAAGAGAAGTCAGATTGAGATGCAGCACAGTCAGGGCACAATTATCCTAAAAATAGTCACTTCACACGGACTGGTTTAGATGTTTTTCTAAAATGAGCAAATTTAGGCAACGTAATTCATGTTTATCTATCCCCAGCTCTCCTGCTTCCCCATTCCTAATGGTCATCCCAAGATGTGTACAGCAGTGTGGTACAGCATGGTGAGAAAAGGCCTCAGGGATGGGATGAGGATCTTTCCTGCATTATCAAAACGATTAAAAAGTTGTTGGGCCGGGCGCGGTGGCTCAAGCCTGTAATCTCAGCACTTTGGGAGGCCGAGACGGGCGGATCACGAGGTCAGGAGATCGAGACCATCCTGGCTAACATGGTGAAACCCCGTCTCTACTAAAAAATACAAAAAACTAGCCAGGCGAGGTGGCAGGCGCCTTTAGTCCCAGCTACTCCGGAGGCTGAGGCAGGAGAATGGCGGGAACCCGGGAGGCGGAGCTTGCAGTGAGCTGAGATCCGGCCACTGCACTCCAGCCCGGGCGACAGAGCGAGACTCCCGTCTCAAAAAAAAAAAATAAAAGTTGTTATAAGCGTATCAAAATGTTCTGTTTCTTACCCTTAAGTAGCTACTAACATGAATTATACAAGCTGACACAGGTAAGGAAAAGAGAAAGTGCATTTCAAGGCTCAGCTCACTTGTTAATTAGGTGTAATTCCCTGGGCACGTGACCCCGCCCACTTGAGCCTATTTCTCTGTCCATAAAATGCGCTAATGCCGGGGAGGATGGGTCCTGGAGGGACTTGGTGGGTCCCGGAGCTTTATCCAATCAGTGGCGCTGGCGTGGGAACCACCCAATCAGACGCGCAGTTAGAGAGGGCCGTGGTTTTCGGCTTTTGGCGGGGCCTTTGTCTCCGGCTCCCGCCAGAGTTTGGGATCAGTCTCTGCTTTTCCGCGTCCTCCGCCTCGGGAACCCCCGGTGACTTTGTCGCAGCCTCCGTTATCCTGTGATCTGCAGGTCCTGGGAGACGCACAGCTAAGATGCCCGGACATCCTGGAGGCTGGGAAATGGTGAGTGTGCCGGGTTGGGCATCCCGAGAGGGGAGAGCGGGCTGTGAAACTGGCGGGACCGGCCTCCTCACAGACCGCTCATGGGTCCTGGTCGCTGGCGCAGCTCCGCCCCAGGCCCCTCTGGCCGCAAGATGGCGGCTGGACCTGCCGCCGAGACTCCCGCGTCCTGCCCCCTTCCTGCGCGGTACCCTGTCTGGAGCTCTGTGGTCAACTCTGCACCGGCAGTCCCGAGTATTTCCCAGATTGTTCAGGGATGCCAGACGGGTCATTGGGGCAGAATCCCGACTCGGTGTGCGCGCAGGAGGGGCTGCGGCCCAGGAGTCTTCAGTTTCTGTTTCTTTTTTTTTTTTTGGAGAGGGAATCTTGCTCTGTCGCCCAGGATGGAGTGTAGTGGCGCGATCTCGGCTCTCTGCAACCTCCACCTCCGGATTCAAGCGATTCTCCTGCCTCAGCCTTACGAGTAGCTGGGATTACAGGTGTGCACCACCAGGCCCGGCTAATTTTATTTTTTATTTTATTTTACTTTTCCTAGAGATGGGGTTTCACCATGTTCGCCAGGCTGATCTCGAACTGCGGACCTCAGGTGATCCGCCCGCCTCGGCCTCCCAAAAGTCCTGGGATTACAGGCGTGAGCCACCGCACCCAGCCTCTTATGAACATTTCTGAATGTCACACTCGGAGGCTCTCAAAAGTTGGACAATTGACTCTCATATGTGGGCCTGGTCCACAGGTGGGTTGGTTACTCTCAGACCAAGATTCAGTACACATGTGAGGCTGTGACTGCACTGAAAGGCACAGTCTGCAGACAAAATTGTGACTCTCTTGCAATACTTCTGTCAACCATTGAGATTGTGACTCATGTACTTAGACCCAACATACAGGAGGTGTTGACCCTCATACCTGGAACCTGGACATGTGTGGAATTTCTAATCTCATTCCTGGACTTTCCTGCAGGTAAGATTGTATGCATCTACTAAGCACCTTAGTGATTTGACTCTCATGCCTTGGCCCAGCCCACAGATGGAGATTGTGACATATCGCTTGACTTTGCACCTTGAAGATGTGACTTTTTTCCAGCTTTGTTGATGCCCACAGGTGGCATTGTGACATATAGCTGGGCCTTTCACTGAGATGATGGGAGTCTTTTTTCTTGCCTTGGCACTGCCCACAGGGTGCATTGTGACATATTGGTAAGCCCTGCACTCAGGTTACGTGACTCTCCTTTTTTCCCTAGTCCCTGAATATTTTGGATGTTAGGACATGTTACTAGGTCTAACACCTATAAAATAGGAAGCTCCTGCCCAGGCCCTTTCTTTTTCCTCTTTTTTTTGTTTGAGACAGAGTCTCGCCCTGTCACCCAGGCTGGAATGCAGTGCTGCGATCTCAGCTCACTGCAACTTCCGCCTCCCAGGTTCAAACGATTCTCCTGCCTCAGCCTCCTGAGGTACTGGGATTACAGGTGCCTGCCACCATGCCCAGCTAATTTTTGTATTTTTAGTGGAGATGGGGTTTCGCCATGTTGGCTAGGCTAGTCTGAACTCCTGACCTCGTGATCTGCCTGCCTCGGCCTCCCAAAGTGCTGGGATTATAGGCGTGAGCCAACGTGCCTGGCCCTGCCCAGGCTCTTTCTACAAAGGGCCTTGTGACGTATCTCTGCATCAGTCACCTAGGAAAGTGACTCTCCATTTTTGCCTGCATTCTGCCTACAGGAAAAATTGTGACTTATCACTAGGCTCAGGTACCAGGTAATGTGTCTCTCCTGCCTGGGCATGGACCACAGAGAGCATTGTTATCCATTGCTGGGCTCAGCACCCAGGTGATGTGACTCTGCTGCCTGTGTTCTGCTTTCAGGAGAAGGTTGTAACATATTCCTGGCTAAATATTCAGGTGATGTGACACTCCTTTCTGGTCTCTGCCCTCAGAAAAAACTGTGACATATTCCTGGCCCAAAACCCAGGTGATGCGACTCTTCTCTCTCCCTATTCACAGGTGGAATTGTGAAATATAGCTTGGCCCAGCTCACAGGTGCAATTATGACTCTTCTGCCTTCATCCAGCCAATAGGAGATATGCTGCCTCTTATAGCTAGACTTAGGGTTATGAATATTATCCTGGGTCTCTTTCTTGTACAAAGGTCATAGAGAATTTTTGTTTTTTAAAGGAATTTCGTTCATGTTGCCCAGGCTGGAGTGTAGTGGTGCAATCTCAGCTCACTGCAACTTCCGCCTCCTGGGTAATTTTTGTATTTTTAGTAGAGATAGGATTTTGCCATGTTGGCCAGGCTGCTCTTGAACTCCTGACCTTAAGTGATCCACCCACCTTGGCCTCCCAAAGTGTTGGGATTACAGGCATGAGCTACCATGCCCAGCCGAGAATTACCACTTTTTTTTTTTTTTTTTTTTTGAGACAGGGTTTCACCCCTGTTACCCAGGCTGGAGTGCAATGGTGAGATCTTGGCTCACTGCAACCTCTTCCTCCTTGGTTCAAGTGATTCTCCTGCCTCAGTCTCCCGAGTAGCTGGGATTACAGGCATGTGCCACCACGCCCAGCTAATTTTATATTCTGAGTAGAGACGGGGTTTGTCAGTGTTGGTCAGGCTGGTCTAGAACTCCCGACCTCAGGTGATCCGCCTGCCTCAGCCTCCCAAAGTGCTGGGGTTACAGGCTTGAGCCACCGTGCCCAGCCTAATTACCACTGTTTTGAATAGTATATAAGCCTCTTGTGGTACAGAGAGTGTTCAGCAAACAGGTGAGACTGTGTTTCTTCTTTGCCCACCCCACCAGTCATTAGAATTGTCACCCTCACACAGTGATGGTCCCACTGTGAGGACCACTGGTGAGGTCCTGAATCTCATGCATGGACATAGTCCACAGTTAAAATTGTGGCTGTTATATGTGAACGTTATGCAAGAGTTTGAATAATGACTCATTTCTACATCTAGTTCATAGGCAGGTGAGAATTTTTCTATCTGAACCAATGAGAAGTCTACCTTCCTGAGGACATGTTGGCTGTCATACCTGGGCTGAGGGCCAGAACTAACACAGTTCACAAAAGAGATGGAGGCTCTTATGCACAGGTTCAGTTCATTGGTGAAATTGTCACTAGTGTACTTAGACCCAACACAGAGAATTTGGTGACTCTCATACCTAGAACTGGGACCTGCACGGGATTAATTCATTACTGGACCTTCCTACAGGTCGGATTGTGACATATGCCTTTGTCCAGCACCTGAGTGATTTCAGTTTCCTGTCTGGTCCCAGCCCAAAGGTGTAATTGTAATATATCACTGGTCCCAGCACCTAGGTGATATGACTCTCCTCTTTTTATGGGACCCCACAAATTTTGGGTGTTGTAAAATATTACTGGATCGTGCACCCATGTTATGTGACTCTCCCACCTGTGCCCTACATGTTGTGCCATATTATGGCACAATATGTCACACTAGAAATTGTTACATATGGCTGGACGCGGTGGCTCATGCCTGTAATCCCAGCACTCTGGGAGGCTGAGGCTGTCGGATCACTTGAGGTCAGGAGTTCAAGAGCAGCCTGGCCATAATATGGCACAACATGTACGGTTCAACATGGTGAAACCCTGTCTCTACTAAAAAAAATACGAAAATTAGCCGGGCATGGTGGTGTATGCCTGTAATCCCAGCTACTCGGGAGGCTGAGGCAGGAGAATCGCTTGAATCCAGGAGGCAATGGTTGCACTGAGCCGACATCGCGCCACTGCACTCCAGCCTGGGCAACAGAGCAATACTCTTTCTCGAAAAAAGAAATTGTTACATATAAGGCTGGGCGCAGTGGCCTAATGCCCGTAATACCAGAACTTTGGAAGGCTGAGAGTGGGTGCATCACCTGAGGTCAGGAGTTCAAGACCAGTCTAATCAATATGGTGAAATGCTGTCTCTACTAAACATACAAAAATCAGCCGCGCATGGTGGTGTGCGCCTATAGTCCCAGTGACTTGGGAGGCTGAGACAGGAGCATTGCTTGAATCTGGGACACGGAGGTTGCAGAGCCGAGATGTGCCACTACACTCCAGCCTGGGCAACAGTGAGACTCCCTCTCAAAAAATAAATAAATAAATAAATAAATAAATAAATAAATAGTTACATGTTGTTGGGTTCAACACCCAGGGGATGTAACACTTTTCTCTGGACCCTGCCTACTTTTCTCTGGAGCTTTGTGACATAACTCAATGATGCCCATCACCATGGTGATGTTACTTTTTTTTTTTTTTTTTTCTGGAGACAGTCTCGCTCTGTTGCATAGGCTGGAGTGCAATGGTGTGATCTTGGCCCACTGCAACCTCCACCTCCCAAGTTCAAGCGATTCTTCTGCATCAGCCTTTTGAGTAGCTGGGACTACAGGCATGTGCCACCATGCCCAGGTAATTTTTGTATTTTTAGTAGAGATGGGGTTTCAGCATGTTAGCTAGGCTGTTCTCAAATACCTGGCCTCAAGTGATCCACCCTCCTCAGCCTCCCAAAGTGTTGGGATTATAGGCGTGAGCCACCATGCCCAGCCAGTAATGTTACTTTCTTCTGCCTAGTCTCTGCTCACAGAGACCTAGCATCAAGGTGATGTGATTCATCTTTTTCTTAGGCCCTGCATATTTGTGTATTGTGACATATTGCTCAGCTGAACACCTAAAGGATGGGAGTCTCCTACCTGGGCCTTTCCTACAGGGAGCATTGTGACATGTCCCTGCATTCATCACCTAGAGGAAGTGACTGTCCTCTTCTGCCTGCACCGTGCCTACAGGGAAAATTGAGGCATCTGGTTCCTGTGGCCAGGAACCAGATGATGTGTTTTTTTCTGTGTGGGTCTTTATTACAGAAATGATGGTTGACATATTGCTGGGCCCAGCATCCCAGTGATGTGACAGTCTTCTTCTGTGTGGTACCTGCTTACAGGAACATTGTAACATATTGCTATGCCCAGCACCTAGCTGATGGGATTCTCCCCTGGTTTTAAGTTTTGCCTGTAGCGGACAATGTGAAATATCGCTAGGCCCTGCACTGACATGTGCGTCTTCTGCCTATGATTTGGCCACTTGGGCCATTGTGGCATATTGCTGGGTCCAACAGCCGAGTGATACAACTTTTATGCCTGGACCCTGCCTGTGGGTGGCATTTTGAGATGTCTTTGCACCAGTCACACAAGTGATTTGACTCTTGTCTTACCTGGTCTCTGCTCACAGGAAGTGTTGTGACATTTTGCAGCACATAGCTAATTTTATTTTATTTTTTTCTTAGTTTTTCCTCCAGGGAAGATTGTGAAATATTGGTGAACAGAGCACCAAAGTGATGTTACTCTATTTTTTTCTTGGCCCTGCTCACATAAGACATTGTGGGCCGGGCGCGGTGGCTCAAGCCTGTAATCCCAGCACTTTGGGAGGCCGAGACGGGCGGATCACGAGG
>NW_016814808.1:70887-83659 GCF_001698545.2 Rhinopithecus bieti | reverse complement strand
AAAAAAAAAAAAAAAAAAAAAAAAAGACATTGTGACATGTTGCTGGGTTTTACACCCAAGTAATGTGAGTTTCCTGCCTATACCATGCTTACAGAAAACATTTTAACATATCTCTAAGCTCCTCAACTATTTTATGTGACTCTCCTCTTTTATCTGGGCTTTGTCCATAGGTCAGATTGTAATATATCTTTCAGCCTGGGTTGTGCTAACAGAAAAGAGAGTGACTTATTGCTTGGCCCAGCACACAGCTGATGTGATTCTTATGCTTGGTCCCTGTTCACGTGGTCATTGTGACATAACTCTGGGCCAGTCACCTAAATAATAGGTCTCTCCTTTTTATTTCTGAATCTGTCCACAGTAGGAAATGTGAGATATCGCTTGGCCCAGCACCCATGTGATGTGACTCTCCTCTCATGCCTAGGCCCTGCCCACTGTAGTGATTGTGCTGCCAGCTCCTGCGTTATATCACTATTGTCTTCTTCCTGAGCCCTGCAAACAGGTAGCACTAGGAAATATCCCTGGGCCTTTCACCTGGGTGATGTGACTTTTCTGCCTGGGCTCTCCTTTCCGGGTGTTGTGACATGTTGCTGGATAAAGCATTTAGGTGATATGACTTCTCTACTGCTTGGACTCTGAACCAAAAAAGATTTAGATTTATCACCGGGCCCAGCACCTACATGATGGGACTCTTCTCTTGTCTGGGCCCTGCAAATTATTATTATTATTATTTTTTGAGACGGAGTTTTGCTTTTGTTGCCCAGGCTGGAGTGCAATGGCACAATCTTGGCTCATCGCAACCTCCGCCTCCTGGGTTCAAGTGACTTTCCTGCCTCAGCCTCTCAAGTAGCTGGGATTATGGGCATGTGCCACCACACCTGGCTAATTTTGTATTTTTAGTAGAAACAGGGTTTCTCCATGTGGGTAAGCCTGGTCACAAACTCCCGACCTTAGGTGATCTGCCACAGCCTCCCAAAGTGCTGAGATTACAGGCGTGAGCCACCTCACCTGGCCCCTGCATACATTTTGTATTGTGACATAAAGCTGGGTCTATCACCAAGGAGTTTCCTACATAAGCCCTGGCCATGAGAGTATTATGACATATCTTTTCATTCATCACCTAGGTGATGTGACTCTTCTTCAGCCTGTGCCCTGCCAAAAGAGGATTGTGATGTATCATTGGACCCAGCATCTAGATGATGTAACTCTCATCTTTTGCTTGGACCTTGCATATTTTGGGTATTGTTACACATTACTGGGTCTGACATTAGGGGATGGGAGGCCCCTGCCTGGGCCTGCCCACAGGGGGCCTTGTGACATATTTTGATATCTATCAATTATAATATGTGACTTTTCTCACCTACATGCACCATGCCCTGCCAAAACATTGTAACATATCACTGGGATCAGCAACCAGATAATGTGTCTCACCTCTCAGGGTCTTGCTCATAGAGAGCACTGTAACATATTGTTGGGCCCTGCACCCAGGCGATGTAACTTGCTGCCTGTGCCCATCTTTTTTTTTTTGAGATGGAGTTTCACTCTTGTTGCTGCAATGGCGCAGTCTTGGCTCACCTCAACTTCCGCCTCCCAGGTTCAAGCGATTCTCCTGCCTCAGCCTCCTTAGTAGCTGGGATTACAGGTATATGCCACCACGCCCGGCTAATTTTGTATTTTTTTTTAAATAGAAACAGGGTTTCTCCATATTGGTCAGGCTGGTCTTGAACTCCCGACCTCAGGTGATCCACCCGCCTCGGCCTCCCAAAGTGATGGGATTACAGGCATGAGCCACCACACCCGGCCTGCCTGTGCCCATCTTTTTTTTTTCTTTTTTTCTTTTTTTTTTTCTTCCTTTTTGTGGAGAATGGGGTCTCACTATATTGCCCAGGCAGGTCTCGAACTCCTGGGCTCAAGCTATCCTCCCACCTCTGTCTCCCTGAGAGCTGGGATTACAGGCATGAGTCACCACGCCCAGTGCCTGTGCCCATCTTATAGGAAGAGATGTTAAGGCATCCCTGGCCAACCACCTAGGTGATATGACTCTCCTGTCTCGTCCTTGCCCTCAAAAAAGATTGTGACATATCTCTAGACCAGCCCCAGGTGATGTGACTCTCCTGCTCACTCCCTGCCCAATGTAATTGTAACATTGTAACACACACATATATATATATATTTGTAATTTTTTTTTCTTTTTATTGAGACAGAATCTTGCTCTGTCGCCCAGACTGGAGTGCAGTGGTGGCATCTTGGCTCACTGCTAGCTCCGCCTGCCGGGTTCACGCCATTCTCCTGCCTCAGCCTCCTGAGTAACTGGGACTACAGGTGTCTGCCACCATGCCCAGCTAGTTTTTTGTATTTTTAGTAGAGATGGTGTTTCATCGTGTTAGCCAGGATGGTCTCGATCTCCTGACCTCGTGATCCACCTGCCTTGGTCTTCCAAAGTGCTGGGATTATAGGCGTGAGCCACTGCACCCAGCCCTTGTCACATATATTTTGCCCCAGCTTACGAATTACTATGATGATTCTTATACCTTGAACGAGGCAATAAAAGAGATACACCTTGCCTAGCTAGGCTTGGGAAAACAAACATGATTCTAAGTTTCCTTTTTTTTTTGCAAAGGTCATAGAGAATTACCACTCTCTCAAATATTATAAAAAAGCTCTCAGGTGGCACAGAGAGTGTCATCACAAACTAGAAACACAGATGAGATTGTGTTTTGTGTATCTTTTTTTTTTTTTCTGAGACGGAGTTTCCCTCTGTCACCCAGGATGGAGTACAGTGGCACGATCTCAGCTCACGGCAACCTCCACCTCCCAGGTTCAAGTGATTCTCCTGCCTCAGCCTCCTGAGCAGCTGAGATTACAGGCGTGCACCAGCACGCCCAGCTAATTTTTGTATTTTTAGTAGAGATGAGGTTTTACCATGTTGGTCAGGCTGGTCTCGAACTCGTGACCTCATGATCCGCCTGCCACAGCCTCCCAAAATGCTGGGATTATAGGCATGAGCCACCGTGCCCAGCCTGAGATTGTGTTTCTTAAATGAACACCCTGCCAATCATTATACTTGTAACCTCAGTACGGACAAAGTTTATTGATGAGGTCCTAAATCTCACATGCAGATGCAGTCCACAGTTGGAATTATCACTGTGATGTGCAAACATCGCCAGAGTAGGAATGATGACTCATTTCTCAACATAGCCCATAGGCAGGTGAGGACTTTCTTATATGGATCATCCAATTGGAGAGATGTTGACTCTCATACCTGGGCCTAGGGCCACAGGTACGATCATGGGTTTATACGATCACAAAGATCTCAGAGTGGATTCGATTTTCCTGCATATTGTATAAAGCCCTTGGGTAATACATTGAGTGCCCTTACATGGCCCAGCACACAGGTGACATTGTGACACTCATGTGCACAACTAGCTGACAGTAAATATTGTCATTCCCTTAATATAACCTACTTCTGAAGTTCTTTTTTTTTTTTTTTTTTTTTTTTTGAGACGGAGGTTTGCTCTGCCGCCCAGGCTGGAGTGCAGTGGCCGGCTCTCAGCTCACTGCAAGCTCCGCCTCCCGGGTTCACGCCATTTCTCCTGTCTCAGCCTCCCGAGTAGCTGGGGACTACAGGCGCCCGCCTCGTCGCCCGGGCTAGTTTTTTGTATTTTTTAGTAGAGACGGGGGTTTCACCGTATTAGCAGGATGGTTCTCGATCTCCTGACCTCATGGATCCGCCCGTCTCGGCCTTCCAAAGTGCTGGGATTACAGGCTTGAGCCCACCGCGCCCGGCCAAAATGATCTTATAGGTGAATCTGGTCCACAGGTGGATTTGATGACGCTCAGGTCAAGATTCAGGCACCACCTGTGAGCTATGTTTTCTTGTTGTTTGTTGTTTTGTTTTTTTGTGTTTTTTTTTTTAGGCTGAAGTTTTGCTCATTTGTTGCCCAGGCTGAGTGCAATGGCAGGACTCTTGGCTCACTCCAATCTCCCAGTTGAAGTGTTCTCCTGCCTCAGCCCCACAAGTAGCTGGGATTACAGGGCCCCCCACCACCATTCCGGCTAATTTTTGTTATTTGAGTAAGAGTGAGCATTTCGACATGTTGGCCAGTCTGGTACTCTTACTCCTGACCTCCAGGTGATTCCACCTGCCTCGGCCTTCCAAAGTGCTTCGGGTTACAGGTGTGAGGCACCGCGCCTGGCCAAGGCTATGATTTTTACTGAGGAGACACAGTTCTGCAGAATGAGATTGAGGACTGTTATGCATGAATTAATTTACATTGAGATGTGACTTGTGTACTTACACCCAATATTCAAATGGTATTCACTCCATACCTAGAATGAAGACATGTGAAGAATTATTTATCTCATTTCTGGGTCTTTTGGCAGGGTGATTGTGACCACATCCTCTGCTCAGAATGGCGAGCAATATGACTCTCCTACCTGGCCCAGCACACAGATGGATGTGACATATTGCTTGGACCCAGCATTAGATCACATGACCCTATCTCTTTGCCTTGGTCGCTGCACAGAGGGCGTTGTGAACTATCACTGGCCAGCCACCAGGTAATATGTTTCTCCTTTCTGTTGCCATGCCAAAGGAGCTATTGTGACATACTGGGTCTAACAACCCAGATGACATGAATCTATTACACTAGACCCTGGCTTCAGGGGACATTGGGGACATTTTGCCATATTTCTGTATCCATCTATTTGATGTTACTCTCCACTTTTACATGGACTTTTCCCTAGGAGACATTGTAGTATGTCTGTGCCAAGCACCTACGTGATGTCACTCTTCTCTCCTGCCTGGGCCCTGACCACAGAAGAGGGGGTGACGTATCACTAGGCCCTGACCACAGGTTATGTGATTTTTCTGCCTGGTTCCTGTCCAGAGAGGACATTGTGACATTTATATGACTCTCCTTTTGTCTCTGAGACTTGCCCACATTAGAGATGTGAATTTTGTTCCATGCCTCAGTCCTGCCCACTGGGGTGATTGTGACATATAACTAGGCTCAATTCCTAGGTTATGTGACTCTTCTTTATGAGCCTTACCCACATAGGGCATTTTGACATGTCTCTGGAGCCCTCTCTTAGATGAGGTGACTCTGCTGCATGGGCCCCTTTTTTTCAGAAAATATTGTGCCATATTTTTTGACCTAGTAACAAGGTGATGTGACCCTCGTCCACTGCCTGGTTTCTGCCCAAGGCGGGATTGTGATTTTTTTTTTCTTTTTTTTTTTTTGAGAAGGAGTCTCGCTCTGTTGCCAGGCTGGAGTGCAGTGGCACGATCTCAGCTCACTGCAACCTCTGCCTCCCGGGTTCAAGTGATTCTCCAGCCTCAGCCTCCCAAGTAGCTGGGACTACAGGCATGCGTCACCATACCCAGCTAATTTTTGTATTTTTAGTAGGGACGGGATTTCACCATGTTGTCCAGAATGGTCTCGTTCTCTTGACCTGGTGATCCGCCAGCCTCGTCCTCTCAAAGTGCTGGGATTACAGGTGTGAGCCACTGTGCCTGGCCAGGGATTGTGATTTATCACTGGGCCCAGCACCTTGGTAATGTGACTCTCCTCTCCTACTACAGGTTTCAGGTAGAAAAGGAGAGTCACATCACTTAGGTGATAAACAGAAAGATATGTCATAGTTCTCTTATTGGCAGGGCCCATGCAGGAGAGTCACATCACCTAGGCGTTGGACCCCACCATATTTCAGTATACACAATTTGTTTCACCTAGGTGTTGGCAGATTATGTATTGTATATATTAAAATATGGCTAGGTGATGTGACTCTCTCGCATGAGTCCTGCTAATAGAGGAATTATGACATATCTTTTAGTTTATCACCTAAGTGATGTAACTCTTCTTTTTTACATGAACCCTGTAAAAGGGAAGGATTCTGACATATCACTGGCCTCTACATCTATCACTCTCCTCTTTAACCTGGGCCCCTTGTATTGTGAGTATTATGACATATCACTGGGTCAAACCAAATGGGTAAAAAGCTCTTGCCAGGCCCCTGTCTATCGGAAGCACCTTGTGACATATCTGTGCATCCATTACTTTGGAGGTGTGACTCTCCTCTTCCATCTGTACCCTGCCCACAGAAAGACTGTGTCGCATCTCTGGGTTCAGCAACCAGGTGCTGTGTTTCTTATGCCCAGGCCTTGCCTCCAGAGAGAATTGTGACATAGGTAGGCCCAGCATCCAAGTAACATGACTTTGTTGTCTGTGCCTTGCTTTCGAGAAGGAATTGTAACATAACCCTGGACAGGCAACCAGGTGATATGACTCTCCTGCGTGGTCCTTGTCCTGAAAAATTGTGACGTATTTCCAACTCAGCATGCAGGTGATGTTACTCTCCCGTTTGCTTTCTACTCACAGGTTAGATTGTGACATACACTTTAGCCCAGTTCACAGTTGCAATGATGATACTCATACTACAAACCAGTCAATAGCAGAGATACTGGTGCTGGTAGCTAGACTTAGAGAAATGGGTAAAGTCTTAGTTTTCTCTAGGTAAGAACAAAGGATTACCATTCCTTGACATTTTGTATAAAGTCTTTGGACAGTACAGAGAGCGTTATCATAGGGCCAAGCACACAGGTGAGACTGTTTCTGAGATGCACAACCTACCAAATGTTGGCATTGTCACCCTCAAATATGGACAGAGCCCACTGGAGAGATCCTGAATTTCACACGTGAATGGAGTCCACAGTAAAAATTGTGACTGTCATGTAATCATGTGACAACAGTTAAGCTGGTGACTCATTTCTAAACCCAGCTCATAGGCAGGTGAGAACTCTTCTCTAGACCCAGCCAATTGGAGAGATGTTGACTCTAATGCATGAGCCTAGGTCCACAGGTATCATTATGAGTTTGTATTAGAAAAAAGTCTCAGCAGATTGTGACTATCATGGATATTGTACAAAGCCCTCAGGTGGTACAGAGAGTTCTGTAACAGGGCCTAGCACACAAATGACATTGTGACACTCATGTGCACACCCAGCCAACAGGAAAAATGAACAACTTTCCACATGAACACAGCTCACTGTTGAAGTTCTGAATCTTACACCTGGAGGTGATTGGAAAATTGACTCAAATGTGGATTGGGTTCACACGTGAGCTGGTGACTCTCAAACCAAGATTCAGCATATCTGTGAGGCTGTGACTCCACTAAGGGACCCAGTCCACAGCAAAGACTGAGGCTCTCATGCATGTATCCAGTCCACCATTGAGATTGTGACTCGTGTACTTGGACTCAACATACAAAATGTGTTGACTCTAATACTTAGAAATGGGATGTGTGGGATTGTTCATTCACACATTTTTTTTGCGACTGTGATTGTGACATATACCTTTGCCCAGCACCTGAGTGATTTGAATCTCCTGCCTGGTACCTAGTGTACAGATCAGATTGTGACACATTGCTGAATCCAACACCTAGGTGGTGTGACTCTGTACTTTTGCCTCAGCACTGCCCACAGGGGGGCATTGTGACATATCATTGAGCCCCACACCCTGGTTATGTGACTCTCCTGCCTGTGCCCTGCCTTCATGGGCCATTGTGACATTGCTATATGCAACATCCAGGTGATGTAACTTTCCTTGCTGGGTCCTGCTTGCAGGAAGCATTATAATCTAGCTGTGCACCCATCACCCAGGTAATGCAACTCTTTCTACCAGGTTGCTGCTCACAGAAAGAATAGTTACCTATCACTGGGCCCAGCACCTAGCTGTTGTGATGCTGCTTTTTCTACCTACATTGTGCTCACAATGTAGATTTTGACATACTGCTGGGCTAAACACAAAACCATATTACATTTTTTCTCAGCACTTTCCTCATCAGGCATTGTGACATATTGTTTGGCCCAAAACTAAGGTAATGTGAGCCTCCTGCCCACAGTGGGCATGGTGACATATTTGTGAACCCATCACCTATGTAATGTGACTTTCTTACCTGGCTTTTCCCTATAGGAGAGATTGTGACATATATTTGGGCCCAGAACCTAAATAATGTGTTCCTTCTTCCTTCCAGCTATGGCTATGCTCCCATAAAAGAGTGACTTACCGCTGGGATTAGCACACAGGCTATGTGATTCTTCTGCCTGGTTTCTCTCCACAGGGGTTACTTTGAAATATCTCTGGGCCCATTACTTAGATGATGTGACTCCTCTTCTTCCTGGGATGTGTTCACAGTTTGGATTGTAACATATCACTTAGTCCAGCACTTACGTGATGTGACTCTTTTCTCGTGCTTTGGCCTTGTCCACTGGGGTGCTTGTGATATGTAGCTGTGCCCAGCTCTTAGGTTATGTGATCTTTGTGGGTTTTTTTTTTTTTTTTGAGTCCTACACACGGGGCATTGTGACATCTCTGTTCCTGTCACCTAGATGATGTGAGTCTTCTGCCAAGTCTGTTTTCTCAGAGGGTATTGTGACGTTTATGGACCCAGAACCTAGGTGATGTGACTCTCTAATGCCTCGGTTCTGCCCAAGATATGACTCTTTTTTTTTTTTTTTTTTTTTCTGCCTGATCTCTGCATACATTTTGTATTGTGATATATATGGCTGGGTCCAACACCTAGGTATTATGAGTCTCCTGCATGGGCTCTGTTCAGAAAGGTATTATGACATATTCTTTTTTCTTTGTCACTTAAGTGTTGTGACTCTCCTTTTTTGACTAGAACCTGCTACAAAGGATAATTGTGAAATATCACTGGACCCAACACCTAGGTGATGTGACTCTCCTTTTTTCCTGGGTCTCACATAATTTGGGTATTGTGATATATTGCTGAGACCAACATCTAGGGGATGGGAAGCTTCTTTCCTGACCCTAACCACAGGAGCTTTGTGACATATCTCTGTATCCATGACCTAAATATGTGATTCTTTGTTTCTTCCTGCACCCTGCTAACAGAGAAGATTATGACAAATTGATAAGTGCAGTGTATCTTGTGTTGACCTCCTATCTCATCCTGTGACTAAGAATGCCAAACATGGGGATGCAGCCAAGTAGGCTTCAGCATATTTCACACAGCTGCTATTCAGGATTGAGTTGTTCTGGTTTGAATGCCTCCGACATTAAGATCCACTATAAAATTATGAAAAAAGTCTATAGTAAATGATAATTAAATTAGGATGGGCTATTCTGGCCTGGGTGCGGTGGCTTACTCCTATAATCCCAGCACATTGGGAGGCCAAGGCGGGTGAATCACCTGAGGTCAGGACTTTGAGACCAGCCTGGCCAGCATGGGGAAGCCCCATCTCTACTAAAAATACAAAAATTAGCCAGGCATGGTAGCGCACGCCTGAAATCCCAGCTACTCAGGAGGCTGAGGCAGGAGAATCGCTTGAACCCAAGAGATGGAAGTTGCAGTGAGCTGAGATTGTGCCACCGCACTCTAGCCTGGGCGACAGAACAAGACTGCATCTCAAACAAAAAAATAATTTAGGATGGGCTATTCTGAAAGATGTAGCAATAATTATATTTGCATTTACGAGTTTTTTAATTCTCCTCTACACTTGATAATGAAAGAGGTTTCTGTTGTTAAAGGAAAATAAATCTCTTGATGCCAAAATTACTAAGCCACTAGAAAAGTCAAGCTGGGAACTATGTCAGGCAAACCTGCCTCCCATTTTATTTCTAAATAAGATAGCTACAAAGATAAAAAAAAAAAAAGCTACATACTTTCTTTACAATTAGCCAACAAGGAAATTCCTTGAGAACAAACTACAGACAGAACTCAAAAGTCATTTCTCTGAGCCTCGCCTGAGACAAATGCACATCCAATTGTTTCCTCAGCACTGTTTTATTTTATTTTATTTTTTATTTTTTATTTTTTTGAGACGGAGTCTTGCTCTGCCGCCCAGGCTGGAGTGCAGTGGCCAGATCTCAGCTCACTGCAAGCTCCGCCTCCCGGGTTCACGCCATTCTCCTGTCTCAGCCTCCCGAGTAGCTGGGACTACAGGCCCCGCCTCGTCGCCCGGCTAGTTTTTTGTATTTTTTAGTAGAGACGGGGTTTCACCGTATTAGCCAGGATGGTCTCGATCTCCTGACCTCGTGATCCGCCCGTCTCAGCCTCCCAAAGTGCTGGGATTACAGGCTTGAGCCACCGCGCCGGCAGCACTGTTTTTAGATATGTAGATTCACTGAGCCAGACTAAATTGTGTATTCAGTTGAATGCTTATCAAGGAAATGTTTAAAAGCTGCTAGGTGCGGTGGGTCTAACCTGTAATCCCAGCACTTTGAGAGGTCAAGGTGGGCAGTTCACCAGGTCAGGAGATTGAGATCATCCTGGCTAACAGGGTGAAACCCCATCTCTACTAAAAATACAAAAAATTAGCTGGGCATATGGGCATGCGCCTGTAGTTCCAGCTACTCGGAAGGCTCAGTCAGGAGAATCACTTGAACCCGGGAGGCAGAGGTTACAGTGAGCTGAGATCGTGCCACCGCACTCTAGTCTGACGGACAGAGCAAGACTCCGTCTCAAAAAAAAAAAGAATATAGATATATAAATGTAAGTGTAGGCAAATGTAGATGCAAATACACATCTGTTTAGACAATTCTTGCTTTCAAAATCAAAGAGAACGGTCACTTTTAACCTTTTATATAATTAACAGATTTTTCATCTTCAGTTACATTTATGCTCATAATACATATATATACCAACATTATTTAATAAAATTCTGGATTCCATTTATATTCTATTAGAACTTCTGTACCTATTTTGAAACTTGATTAAATTGTCTTTTGCTGAGTTTGCCCAGTTTATATTTCAAGTAATACTATATCATGGGAACATATTAGAGATTTTCTATATTTTTATGTTTTGCATCAGTTTCTACAACCTGGAAATTATCTGGTTTTGAATTTCTTATGAAAATAGAATACTGTCCACTAAGAATATTCCATTAGCATACTGCAACTTAAAAGTCAGGAAATCTAAACTTTTCTCTTTCTGGTAATATTACCTATATAATATTTAGTTTTTTTAAAAAAAATTCTCTTTTGCATATGCTTTTAATTTATTTTAAAAAATATGCATAACATTTCCTTGAATTCTATTAAGGGACCACAATGCTTTTAAAAAAATTTTGATATAAAATAAAACTCAGTCTGAATGTGATGGTTCATGCCTATAATCCCAGTACTTTGGGAGGCTGAGTTTGTAGGATTCATTGAGCCCAAGAGTTTGAGACCAGTTTGGACTACACAGTGAGGCTTCATCTCTACAAATAAAAATATAATAACAAATTAGCTGAGCATGGGGGCACATGCCAGTCGTCCCAGCTTGCTCTAGAGTAGATTGCTGAAGCTGCAGTGAGCTGCAGTCATGCCACTGCACTCCAGCCTGGGTAACAGAGAGACTCCCTCTCAAGAAGAAGAAAAAACAAAGCAAAACAAAAAACCCACAGATAATAAATAATAAAATATTCAATGTTTGTAATGCTTCCTACTCAAAGGACCAGAAGCCAGGAAGGTCATAAAAGCTGAAATTTAAAAACAATTATTTTCATTTTTTAGTAGCCATATAGTATATTATTTATAAGTGCATATGACCTTATACAGAAGGTTAAAAGCAAATACCCTCTGGGGTGGGCCTGCTCAGCTCAGGGAGGAAGCCCTGCCTGAAAAGGCTGCAGCCTAGGCTGTCACTCTTTCCTCATTCAGTCCAGCGTCTGATCCCATCTTCTTTCACTCAGAGTTTGAGGGGGCAGGACCTTAGAAGTTACCCAATCAGGGGCGCTGGGCTGGAAACCGTCCAATCAGGCAGGCGGCAGGAGCGGACAGGGAGGCTTCCGGGATGTGGCGGGGCCTTTGTCTCTGGGTGCAGTTGGAGCTCCGCGTTTTGTTTTCACTCTTGTGTGTCCTCTGTTCCTAGGGGCCAAGCCTCTTTGGCCCTGTGACCTGCAGGTATTGGGGGATCCACAGCTAAAGACGCCAGGACGCCCCGGAAGCCTAGAAATGGTGAGTTCCGGGTCAGACATCCTGAGAGGGGGAAGGGGCTGTGGCGCGACTCAGGCCTCCCTACAGTCAGCTCCACAATCTGCGCGGCTGGAGTTCTTGCCCAGCTGGGTATCGGTCCCCTTCCGCCGTAAGATGGCGGCTGCGCTGACAGCCGGCCAGGGCGTCCTGTCTGTTTCCTGCGCAGTGACTGTGTCCCGGCCTGGGGCCCTCTGTGGGCAGCTCCGCAGTCGCAACGCGGCGTCTCTCCCAGATTGTGCGGGGGCCACGGGAGGGTAGTCAGGGGAGAATCCTGACTGGTGATGCAGTTTCATGAATAGGAAGAGCTTTGATCCGTGCCTTTTCCAGTCCGTTTTTTCGTCTATGAGAAACTTGGGAGAGTCGGCCGGGTGCAGTGGGTCCCGCCTTTAATCTAGCACTTTGGGAGGCCGAGGCGGGCGGATGACTAGGTTCGAGAGCAGCCTGGCCAATTTGTTGAACCCCGTCTTTACTAAAAATACAAAAATTAGCTGGGCGTGGTGGCGCGCGCTTGTAATCCCAGCTACTCGGGAGGCTGAGACAGGAGAATCGCTGGAACCCAGGAGGCGGAGGATGCGGTGAGCCGAGATCGCTCTGTTGCACTCCAGCCTGGGCATTGTAGTGAGACTGTGTCAAAAATATATATACACACACACACACATGAGTCACCACAAAAATATTAAATAATTTAATCAAAGAATAATTTAAGACTGTAGAGCACACAGCTATGGTTTGTAGTTTGTGGTCCATGGAGAATGAAGGAAAGATTTTTTTTTTTTTTTTTTTTTTTTTTT
>NW_016814808.1:57977-69013 GCF_001698545.2 Rhinopithecus bieti | reverse complement strand
AAAAAAAAAAAAAAAGATATCTGTACATTTTAGATAGATATTTTAATTATTTTTTGACAAATCATTGGATGGCACTTAAATAAATTTTCCTCCCTTCCTTCCATCCATCCACCCGCCCACCCCTGACCCTCAGTCTTGCTTTGTTGCCCAGGCTGGAGTGCAATGGTGCAATCTCAGCTCATTGCAAACTCCCAGGTTCAAGCGATTCTCCTGCCTCAGCCTCCCAAGTAGCTGGAATTACAGGCACCTGCCACCGCACCCGGCTAATTTTTTTATATTTTTAGTTGAGACAGGGTTTCACCATGTTGATCAAGCTGGTTTCGAACTCCTGACCTCCTGATCCACCTGCCTCGGCCTCCCAAAGTGCAGGGATTACAAGCGTGAGCCACTGAGTCCGGCCTAAATTTTGTTTTCTATTTGAAAATACTTTCCATATTGAGAAGAAAGCAAAAAAATAATCCTCTTATGCTGTTTGTAAAAAATAAAAGTCTCTGTACCTCTTTTCCTTTCCTTTCCTTTTCTTTTTTCTTTTTTTTTTTTTTGAGACAATGCTGCTTTGCTGCCCAGTCTGGAGTGCAGTGATGTAATCTCCACTCACTGCAACCTCTGCCTCCCTGGTTCAAGCGATTCTTTTGTTTCAGACACTCCAGTAGCTGTAACTACAGGTGCCTACCACCACTCCCAGCTAATTTTTGTATTTTTATTAGAGATAAGGTTTTTCCATGTTGGCCTGGCTGGTCTCGAACTCTTCGAACTCCTAACCTCAGATGATCCACCTGCCTCCACCACCACACCCGGCTTCTTTTATCCTTTTATTTTCCCTGGACACAGGACTTTTTTTTTTCTTCTTCTTCTTTTTTGTCTTGAGATGGAGTTTAGCCCTTTTTGCCCAGGCTTGACTCCAGTGGCGCCATCTCAGCTCACTGCAACCTCCGCCTCCTGGGTTCAAGCGATTCTGCCGACTCAGCCTCCTGAGTAGCTGGGACTACAGGGATGCACCACCACGCCTGGCTAATTTTGTATTTTTAGCAGAGATGGGGATTTCTCCGTGTTTGTCAGGCCATTCTCAACCTGCCGACCTCAGGTGATCCACCCGCCTCTGCCTCTCGAAGTGCTGGGATTATAGGCATGAGCCACCATGCCCAGCCAGAGACTTTCAGAATGTTTTTAGGTCAAGTTTTTCCTTTTGAAAAATGTGGGTGATTTTTCCTCATCCACACTTCCTTTTGTTGTTGTTTTCTGGTCCTGAGTTTCAGTACTGTCTAGGGGTAAATCAAGATAACCACTATGGCTATGTGTGCTACAGTGTCACAGGCCGGGCACCTGTAATCCCAGCACTTTGGGTGGCTGAGGTGGGTGGATCACCTGAGGTTAGGAGTTCGAGACCAGCCTGGCCGATATGGGGAAACTCCATCTCAACTCAAAATACAAAAAAATTAGCTGGGCGTGGGAGTGGGCGCCTGTAATCCCAGCTACTTCGGGAGGCTGAGGCAAGAGAATCGCTTGAACCTGGGAGGCAGAGGTTGCAGTGAGCTGAGATTGCGCCATTGTACTCAGCCTGGGTGACGAGTGAAACTCTGTCTACAAAATAAATTAAAAAAATAAATTCTCATTTACCTTTCTCTTTCCCACAGTGAGTTTAGGAATCTTCTCAGGTGTCTTTTATTTTATGGCTGGGGATTTTCACCAGAATTCCAAGACTTTTAGAATGCTACCAAGGAAAAGAATAGGGAAAATCTCTTTTACTTTGGCTGTAGAAAATTAATACATTTTTATAAGAAAACGTGGTATATAAGTGGTGAGTTACACAGATTCATAAAAACATCAGTTACTCTTTTTGCACGGTAAATTCGTAAAGGTGATTATCTGTATTTCTATATCCTGTCATCTTGATTTCTGAGTTTAAGGCTAAATTTTATGAGATGAAACTTATGGTACCTCCTAGAAGTGTTTTCATATGACTAATTGTTTACCACATAATTTTTTTTTTTTTTTAGTTGAAACAGAGTCTCACTCTTGCTCCGCTAGAATGCAGTGGCATGATCTTGGCTCACGCCAACCTCCACCTCCTGGGTTCAAGCAGTTCTCTTGCCTCAGCCTCCTGAGTAGCTGGGATTACAGGCGCATGCCACCATGCCCAGCTAATTTTTGTATTTTTAGTAGAGATGATGTTTCACCATGTTGGCCAGACTGGTCTTGAACTCCTGACTTCGTGATCTGCCTGCCTTGGACTCCCAAAGTGCTGGGATTACAGATGTGAGCCACCGCATCCAGCTGGTTGTCTGTTTTCAGTTAGTCTGTTGATAGTTTTCTTTGCTATGAAGAAACTCTTTAGTTTAATTAGGTCCCATTTGTCAATTTTTCCTTTTGTTGCAGTTGCTTTTGGTATCTCCATCATGAAATCTTCTGGTTCCTATGTCTAGAATGATTTCCTAGGTTATCTTCTAAAGTTTTTTTAAAAAACAGTTTTGCATTTTAAATTTAAGACTTTGATTCACTTTGAGTTGATTTTTGTATACGGTGTAAGAAAAGGGTCCAGTTTCAGTCTTCTACATAGTAGTAGCTAGTTATTTTAGCAACATTTATTAAATAGAATTTTTTTTTTACATTTCTCTTGTAAGCTTTGTTGAAGATCAGATGCTTGTAGATGTGTGGCATTATTTCTGGACTCTCTATTCTGTTGCATTGGTCTATGAGTTTGTTTCTATACCAGTACCATGTTGCTTTGGTTATTGTAGCCCTGTGGTATAGTTTGAAGTCAGGTAATACAATGCTTCCAGTATTGTTCTTTTTATTTAGGAATGCCTTGGGTATATAGACTCTTTTTTAGTTCCATAAGTATTTTTAAATAGTTGTAATAAGTCCCATTAAGAATGTTTTTGGTTGTTTGATAGAAACAGAATTAAGTCTGTACATTTCTTTGTGCAGTTTGGCCATTTTAATGATACTGACCTTTTCTATTCATGAGCATAAAAGGGTTTTCCATTTGTTTGTGTAATCTCTTACTTTTTGAAGCAGTTTTGGAATTCTTGTCATAGAGAACTATCACCTCCCTGGTTAGCTGTATTTCTGGATATTTGATTCTTTTTGTGCCAAATAGGATTGTGTTTTTGATTTGGCTTTTGGCTTCAATAATTGTTGATGTAACAGAGATGTTACTGATTTTTGTGCATTTATTTTGTATTCTAAAACTTGGCTGAAGTTGTTTGTCAGTTTAAAAGCTTTTCTGGGGCCAGGCGTGGTGGCTCATGCCTGTAATCCCAGCACTTTTGGGAGGCCGAGGTGGGCGGATCACAAGGTCAGGAGTTCGAGGTCAGCCTGGCCAACATGGTGAAACCCTGTCTCTACTAAAAATACAAAAATTAGCTGGGCGTAGTTGTGTGTCCTACTGTAATCCCAGCTACTCAGGAGGCTGAGGCTGGAGAATTGCTTGAAACCGGGAGGTGGAGGTTTCATTGAGCCGAGATTGTGCCACTGTACTTCCAGCCTGGGTGGCAAAGCAAGACACTGTCTCAAAAAATAAAAATTAAAAAAAAAAAAAACATCTCTTCTGCTGAGGCTATCGGGTTTTCTAGGTGTAGAATCATGCCACCTGCAAGCAAGAATAGTCTGACTTTCTTTTTTTTTTTTTTTTTTTTGAGGCGGAGTCTCGCTCTGTCACCCGGACTGGAGTGCAGTGGCCGGATCTCAGCTCACTGCAAGCTCCGCCTCCCGGGTTTACGCCATTCTCCTGCCTCAGCCTCCAGAGTAGCTGGGACTACAGGCGCCCGCCACCTCGCCCGGCTAGTTTTTTGTATTTTTAGTAGAGACGGGGTTTCACCGTGTTAGCCAGGATGGTCTCGATCTCCTGACCTTGTGATCCGCCCGTCTCGGCCTCCCAAAGTGCTGGGATTACAGGCTTGAGCCACCGCGCCCGGCTAGTCTGACTTTCTTTCTCTTGCCTGATTGCTCTGGCCAGTACTTCCAATGCTATGTTTAATAGGAGTGATGAGAGAAGGCATCTTTGTCTTGTGCCAGTTTTCAAAGAGAAATGCTTCCAACTTGTGTCCATTCTGTATGTTGGCTTTGAGTTTGTGACATAACTCATTATTCTGAAGTATGTACCTTCAATGCCTAGTTCGTTGAGGGTTTTAAGATGAAGAACGTTAAATTTTCCTGAAAGATTTTTCTGCATCTATTGAGGTAATCTTGTGGTTTTGGTCTTTAGTTCTGTTTATGTGGTTAATCACATTTATTGATTTGTGTATGTTGAAATAACCTTCATCCCAGGGATATAGGCTACTCGATCATAGTAGATTAGCTTTTTGATGTGCTGCTGGATTCAGTTTGCCAGTATTTTCTTGAGAATTTTTCCATCATTGTTTATTGAGAACATTGGCATGAAGTTTTCTTTCTTTGTTTTATACCAGGTTTTGGTATCAGGATAATGCTATTATATAATGAGTTGGGGAAGAGTTCCTTCTCAGTTTTTTGGAATGTCTCTAGTAAGAATGGTATCAGCTTTTTTTGTACATCTGGTAGAATTCTTCTGTGAGTATGTCTGGTCCTGGGTTTTTATTGGTTTGTAGGCTATTTATTATACTTCAACTTTGGATCTTGTTGGTCTCTTCAGGGATAGTTTTTTTTTTTTTCAGTCTTTGGAGGATGTATATATCTAGGAATCTATCTATTCTAGATTTTCCAGTTTGTTTACATAGAGGTGTTCATTACAGACTTCAGTAATTATTTTGTTATTGTTGTTGGGTCAGTGTTAATGGCCATTTTGTCATTTCTAATCCTGTTTATTTGGATCTTCTCTTTCTTCATTAATCTCTCTAGTGGGTTATTTATCTTATTAATTCTTTCAAAGATTTTACTCCTGGATTTCTCCTTTTTGTTGTTGTTGTTTTTTGTTTTATTTTTGAGACAGAATCTCGCTCTATTGCCAAGGCTGGAGAGCAGTGGCACAACCTTGGCACACTGCAACCTCCGCCTCTCCAGTTCAAGCAATTCTCCTGCCTCAGCCTCCTGAGTAGCTGGGATTACAGGTGCCCACCACTACACACGGCCAATTTTTGTATTTTTAGTAGAGACCGGGTTTCACTGTTTGGCCAGGCTGGTCTCGAACTCCTGACCTCAAGTGGTCCACCCACCTTGGCCTTCCAAAGTGCTCGGATTACAGTTGTGAGCCACTGCGCCCAGCCTTCTCCATGTTTTTATCATTTTTTATGTCTAAATCTCCAGTTCAGATCTGATTTTTGTTATTTCTTGTCTTCTGTTAGCTTAGAAGTCAGTTTGCTTTTTCTACTCTTGTTCTTTTATGATGTCAGGTTTTGTGTGTGTTTGTTTTTTGAGATGGAACTCAATGAATCCAGTGTTTACTGAAATTCAGATGTTCAAGAGTTCAATATGTCCAGAGACTTGGCTGTTTTAAAAGCAAATATAAATTATAAATCAGAGGCTTTATTATCCTACCTGAAAATACGAGAGAGTATCTTGTTCAACTCTTTTTTCTTAAAGCATTTAGATTATATGGAGATATTTTGTTGCTTTTTTGAAATATATTTAAAACATATTAACAGCCTAATAACATTTTGGCATTCATTTTGACTCGAGATTGTCTTTATGTAGGACCTCACATTCATTGCTTATCCTTGATTTGGGAAAATTTATTTATTTTTTTTGTTTTTTAGTCTTTTAAAGTAGACACAGATTTGTTTAGATTAAAGCTCTTTTTAGGAGCACACAGAAGTTAGTATGAAGAAAGAATTAAATTTGGAAATACAGAATGATAAAAACTGAAAAATACTGAATAAGTTTCTTTGACAGAAAACTGGTAATCCAAGGTAATTATCTAATATTTGCAAGCTGAAGTACTTACACTGCAAAAGCAAGAACAGTTCAGTGTGTAAACTCAACTGTGGAGTCTATAGTTGTGTGTGTGTGTGTGTGTGGGGGGTTTCTTTTAATGGAGTCTCACTCTGTCGCCCAGGCTGGAGTGCAGTGGCACGATCTCAGTTCACTGCAACCTCTGCCTCCAGGTTCAAGCGATTCTCCTGCCTTAGCCTCCTGAGTAGTTGGGACTACAAGCATGTGCCACCACGTCTGGCTATGTTTTGTATTTTTTTTCCTTAAATTTATTATTTTTTTTAAGATGGAGTTTCACTCCTGTTGCCCAGGCTAGAGTACAATGGCACAATCTCAGCTTACTGCAACCTCTGCCTCCTGGGTTCAAGTTATTCTCCTGCCTCAGCCTCCTGAGTAGCTGGGATTACAGGCATGTGCCAACATGCCTGCCTAAATTTTGTACTTTTAGTAGAGAGAGGATTTCTCCATGTTGGTCAGGCTGGTCTCAAACTCCTGACCTCAGGTGATCTGCCCACCTCAGCTTCCCAAAGTATTGGGATTACAGGTGTGAGCCACCATGCCTGGACTAATATTTTTGTATTTTTATTAGAGATGGCGTTTCACAGTGTTACCCAGGATGGTCTCAATCTCCTGACCTTGTGATCTGCCCACCTCAGCTTCCCAAAGTGCTGGAATTACAGGCGTGAGCCCCGCGCCTGACCTAAATAGTTATTTTAATATTCTTACTCATACTTTGAAATATAAAGTAGTTTTAACTGAAATATGGTTACAGACAATTTTTTAAAATGCTACATACATTATGACTAGCACATTAAAGTTGGTTGTACTTAGATATTTGTATCTAATATCCAAAGAAAAGTCACTACCAAATCGTTACAATAGATATTAGTCTGACATGCTTATTAATTTATCCAATATTGGATAATTACAGGTAAGCTTAATTTTAGTGTCTTTCATTTAACTAAATTGGAATGCTCCTATTACAGGACAAATAAAAGCAGGTCAAGTGGCCACTCAGAAAACATAGTAGCTCTTCGGAGGCTGGGCACGGTGCTTCACACCTGTAATTCCAGCACTTTGGGAGGCTGAGGTGGGTGGATCACCTGAGGTCGGGATTTCAAAACCAGTCTGACCAACATGAAGAAACTCCATCTCTACTGAAAATACAAAATTAGCCAGACATGGTGATGCATGCCTGTAATCCCAGCTACTTGGGAGGCTGAGACAGGAGGATTGCTTGAACCCGGGAGGTGGAGGTTGCGGTGAGCCAAGATCTCGCCTTTGCACTCCAGCCTGGGCAACAAGAGTGAAGCTCCATCTCAAAAAAAAAAGCTGGGTGCAGTAGCTCACACCTGTAATCCCAGCACTTTGGGAGACCGAGGCGAGTGGATCATCTGAGGTTGGGAGTTCAAGACCTCCCTGACCAACATAGAGAAACCCTGTCTCTACTCAAAATACAAAAATTAGCTGGGTATGGTGGTGCATGCCTGTAATCCCAGCTACTTGGGAGACTGAGGCAGGATAATCGCTTAAACCTGGGAGGTGGAGGTTGTAGTGATCCAAGATTGCACCATTGCACCCCCGCCTGGGCAACAAGAGTGAAACTCCCTCTCAAAAAAAAAGAAAAAAAAAAAAAACCACACACATAGTAGCTCTTCAGTTAGCTGTGTTGTCAGCTTGAATATATTACACTATATGAATACACTCAAGATTTCAATTCTTCATCAAAAGGTGCTTGTGGAAATTGTGAGATGTTTTCCAATATGGAACTCCCATCCAATGGCTAGAATATGAGACAGCAGCAGACATGGAAGAGAAACCTTAGAAAATTCTGCTGAGAATATATATATATTTTTCATAATGCTCATGTTTCTTGTGCTGAGAGTAGCTGTGCACTTCATTTAGAGAGAAATTTCTTTAAGGGGAATATTTTATGGCTGACTTGATCAATCTTACATCTAATCTAAGTTTTTTCTTAAGATGCTGTTAACTTCTTTTTTTTTTTCTCATACAGTGTTACTCAAATAGAGAGCTGTTTTTCTTTCAAATGCTTTGAGTATCTGTTTCAGAAGCTCTATTAGTGTCCCGTGGTGCCTGTGAATGCACGATGAAAACCCTTGGAGCTATCATCATCTGAACTCATGCTGAAAACCCAGCAGTGTTGTTGTTGTTTTTTTTTTTTTTGGAGACAGAGTTTTACTCTGTCGCCAGGCTGGAGTGCAGTGGCGCGATCTCAGCTCACTGCAACCTCCACCTCCTAGTTTCAAGTGATTCTCCTGCCTCAGCCTCCTGAGTAACTGGGAGTACACGCCCAGCTAATTTATGTATTTTTAGTATAGATGGGGTTTCACCATGTTGGGCCAGGATGGTCTCAATCTCTTGACCTGGTGATCTGCCCGCCTCGGCCTCCCAAAGTAATGCACTCAGCCAAACCCAGCAGTGTTTTTTCCATGTCACCATTGTAAGTAGAAACTGAGCCTGAATCAATGCTCAGGCTCCGCAAACCTGCTGAACTGTCTTTCTGTCTTGCAGTCTCTTAAGCAGATTTACTGTGATGCCGCTCACATTCTGGTTTAATTGTGTAATAAAATTCTGTTCTATCATTTTGGAGTTTCTCTGGGGCTGCAGAATTTTTTTTATTTTTATTTTTATTTTTTGAGACGGAGTCTCGCTCTGTCACCCAGGCTGGAGTGCAGTGGCCAGATCTCAGCTCACTGCAAGCTCCGCCTCCCGGGTTCACGCCATTCTCCTGCCTCAGCCTCCGAGTAGCTGGGACTACAGGCGCCGCCACCTCGCCCGGCTAGTTTTTTTTGTGTTTTTAGTAGAGACGGGGTTTCACCGTGTTATCCAGGATGGTCTCGATCTCCTGACCTCGTGATCTGCCCGTCTCGGCCTCCCAAAGTGCTGGGATTACAGGCTTGAGCCACCGCGCCCGGCCAGAATTTTTTTTAAAAATTCCATTTCCAAACACTGTTTTGAATTACCGGACATAATATAAACACATAAGGTGCCAACCAAGCTTTAATCCAGAGGAAGCTTTTCCTTTCAGGCTTCCAGTCTACTCACAGTTGTGCTGCAAAGTGTATGACGTTCCCTAAATATGCCGGTGGAATTTTTTTTTTGACCTATTTGGTATATATAATTAACTGTAGTCACTTCTAGAAGGGATAGATAAGATTTCTACAAACTTCACAGAGAAGGAACCAACCATTTTACCTCTTTTTTTTTTCTTTTTCTTTTTTTTTTTTTTTTTAGATGGAGTCTTGTTCTGTTGCCCAGGCTGGAGTGCAGTGGCACCATCTCGGCCCACTGCAACCTCTGCCTCCAGGTTTAAGCGGTTCTTCTGCCTCAGCCTTCCAAGTAGCTGGGACTATAAGCGAGTGCCACCACACCCAGCTAATTTTTGTATTTTTTGTAGAGACCAAGTTTCACCATGTTGGCCAGATTGGGCTTGATCTCTTGACCTTGTGATCTGCCTGCCTCGGCCTTCCACAGTGCTGGTATTACAGGCATGAGCCACTGCACCTGACTGTTTTATGTTTTTCAGTGACTTTTGTATCCTCAGACCTGAAAGTGATTCACAGACCATGGGGCCCAGAAACCCGATCAGAGTAATGTGTGCATTGAGTAGACATGTAGACATGAGGATCTCCACTTTGACTTTCTTCCTCTTGCTAAAAATGCCCTAAACTGTGAAGGTGAAACCTGCTGCTACTCCACCATTTAGCTCCGCTAAATCTGCAGCCCCAAATTCTGATTCTGGGTTTTCAGATTTGAGAAATAAAAAAAACTTCAATCTGAGGAATGCAAGTCCTTTTTTCAAACTCAGATACATTAAAATGAGAACACAATTATTTCTCCTCCCTTTGAACTATGTATTTATCTCGAAACTATTTGCTATTGCCACAAGTAGCTATAAACTAAACTAATAAAGCCACACGGGATACTATAACCCATACTTTAAACCTTAACAATGTATATCCAATCAATAATCAGTGTTATTTCTGTAAATAAATAAGACTTCCTGACAACTTTTTTTTTTGGTTGGTTGGTTGGTTGATTTTTGAGACAGTTTCACTCTTGTTGCCCAGGCTGGAGTGCAACGGTGCGATCTAGGCTCAATGCAACCTTCACCTCCCGGGTTCAAGCAGTTCTCCTGCCTTAGCCTCCCGAGTGGCTGGAATTACAAGCATGTGCCAACATTCCCGGCTAATTTTTTGTTTTAGTAGAAACAGGGTTTTACTATGTTGGCTAGGCTGACCTCAACTCCTGACCTCAGGTGATCCAGCCGCTTTGACCTCCCAAAGTACTAGGATTACAGGCATGAGCCACTGTGCCTGGCCTAAGTGGACCTGACTAACAACTTTGTACCAGTCCACTCTCTGCCCTCTTTTTTGCGTTTACAAATCTACTTGTAACCGCTGCTAAAGTTTACATTCTGGACAACTTGAATCATTGCTCCCAGGTTATAATCCTCAAGCTTGGCCCAAATAAATGATTTACTTATATTCATGTTGCCTCATTTTTTTTTTAAGGTAAATATATTATTAAAAATGTGCCACAGCAGCTTCCACGAGGGGATCTCTCTTTTGATTGTACCCTGCTTGCTTTAACACCCAAGAATGCAGAGCCAGGTTGATCCAACACAATCTGCACATATAGTTTGGCCTCTGCCTGCGATTCACAAGACAGGCCAGGTTTTGGATTGAGAATATACAGAAAATCAGCAAGAGACATTTTCTACATTGTGAGAAATCAGCATAGACATCTTAAAGACCCCTTTGAGAGTGCGACTTTTTGAACTTTTCAGATTTTTTGTTTTGTTTTGTTTTGAGACGGAGTCGCACTCTGTCCACCAGGCTGGAGTGCAGTGGCGCGATCTCGGCTCACTGCAAGCTCCGCCTCCTGGGTTCACGCCATTCTCCTGCCTCAGCCTCCCTAGTAGCTGGGACTACAGGCGCCCGCCACCGCGCCCGGCTAATTTTTTGTATTTTAGTAGAGACGGGGTTTCACCATGGTCTCGATCTCCTGACCTTGTGATCCGCCCGCCTCGGCCTCTCAAAGTGCTGGGATTACAGGCGTGAGCCACCGTGCCCGGCCTTTCTTTTTTTTTTAGCTCACTGCAAGCTCCGCCTCCTGGGTTTACGCCATTCTCCTGTCTCAGCCTCCCGAGTAGCTGGGACTACAGG
>NW_016814808.1:48375-57017 GCF_001698545.2 Rhinopithecus bieti | reverse complement strand
TTTTTTTTTTTTCGGTAGAGTTGGGGTTTCACCGTGTTAGCCAGGATGGTCTCAATTTCCTGACCTCGTGATCCACCCGCCTCAGCCTCCTTAAGTGCGGGGATGAGCGAGCCACCGTGCCCGGCCAGACAGTTCTGTTTTCTATTTAGAATCAGCTTGAGACTGGGTGCACTGGCTCACACCTGTAATCCCAGCACTTTGGGAGGCCAAGGTGGGTGGATCACCCGAGGTTAGGAGTTCAAGATCAGTCTGACCAACATGGTGTAACCCATCTCAACTAAATACCAAAAAAATTAGCCAGGTATGGTGGCACATGCCTGTAATCCCAGCTACTTGGGAGGCTGAGGCAGGAGAATTGCTTGGGGGTTGCAGTGAGCCAAGATTGCGCCACTGCACTCCAGCCTGGGCAACAAGAGTGAAACTCCATCTCCCCCCCCAAAAAAAGCCTGATTCTTTCTTGCCTGGCTTATTGGGCAGTCAGCTCTGGGTCCCTGGGAATTCTCTCACAATCAACTAGACGTCTTTCCAACATTTGAAAATGTCCAGAACAGAATTGTGTTAGGCTGACAAGAATGATTAATTCTTCTCTGTCTCAGTCTAAGATAAATTAGTCATTCTGTTCTTGTTTCTCATCATATATGAGTTGGTACCCAGATGAGAGTTTTTCCAGTTTCCTTGTAGTTGGGTGAAAAACAGAGAGGAGATCTGGAGACTCAAACAGATAAACTAATTTCTACCGTTTCATATGGCCATTTAAAAAAATAGATGAAGCCGTTGTTGTCCCCATCATCTAGGAATTGTTAGTCTAGACTACCAATGCTAAATTCAACTGGATACATTGTTGAATTTAGCATTATATGGTTGGTACAATGAGTAGATGTGTGCAAAAAAAACTTGGGCTTTATTTTTCCACTTTCTATGTATTGTTCTGACTTCTGATATCATCACCTGAAGGAATGTTTGTTGAAAAAAGAGTTAATATTACTGTTTCTATTCGTCTTACCTTGCTAAGAATACATATTTATCTTACAATAATAAATTCCCCTAGAAAACCTTAAGGGATTTGTTTAAATTGCTTATTGGTATATGTTATAAAATTGAGAGGGCAGTGGCTTTTAAGATTAAAATTACACAAACTGTGGAATTTAAGTTTGTCTTAGGTAAGCTTAGGAAAAACCAAACAGGAAATACCCCAGTGGCATAGAGAACAGAATTCTACATAGGTTCATCTCTCTGCTTTTTTTCTGTTCAGATTCACCCCTTTTGGAGGCCTTATTTAGGTCAGGCCTGCTTATTCTATTTATAGTTTGGTTCAGGTTTTAATTAAGTGCCTCATGTGACTCTAAAATGAGGCTAGAATCAATTATAAAGGGTTCAAGATACGTACACAAGAGTTAAGTTTGACTTTTGCGCTAAATGGTGGTTACAGGGCCTGTTCTGTTTGGGTTTGGTAGGGACAGGACAGTGTGGCCCATATTTCCATTACGGTAGCAAAAATTGCTGGTGTCCATGGCAGAGGAGGGCACTTGAGGATAGAAAAGGTGAAACTCATATTAGTATTTCCATAGAAGAGTTCATTCTTGCTGAATCTCTTCTGTTATAAAGGACAAAATAGGTGAACTTTTCTGCAGGTCTTGGTCCTTCTGCCTATGAGTGTGGTGGTAGTAGGCAAACAGGTGGTACTGACAGCTTTAAAGGCATATTCTCAAGATGCAGGTGTAATTTGTCCAGAGAATCTCATCTGGAAAGGATTCCCAGAGATAAGAGAAAAAAATGGCTTTTTTTTTAAGCTAAACATGTCTCAGATCAAGAGCTGTGTCCACTCTGCTTCCTGGAATGCCATGTGTTTAGTACTTGCAAACCTGTACTTTGCTTTCGCTACTTGTGTTTGTCTTCCCTAATGAGTTTGTTTTAACTGCTTTTTAAATTTTTATGATAGTCAAGGGTCTCTGCAAAGTATTTCTTTTCTATATACCAGAGCCTTCTCTACATTCTCTATATCATGGCTTCTAATATGCCATGCAGAATTCTCACCATGATTTTATGAACTGCAATATTAAAAATGATCCTTTCATGGTTGTTTAACATGGGAAGGTGTGGATACCCAGGATTTCTATTGGGGAAAACTGGGGTTCTTACTAAAAATGGAAAACATGTTGAGGTTCAGCCTGTGTTTTTTATTAGCTCTATGCAGAACAGGATTCAGAAAATGCTTGTTTAAACAAGAAGGCATTTATAAAGCACAAAGTTCTGAAAAATATTATCAGGATATACTTGCTTTATGGTTGCTAAAGATAGACTACTAAAAATTACTATTAAAAATTACAGCTGCGTTGGCCAGGCACGGTGGCTCACGCCTGTAATCCCAGCACTTTGGGAGGCCGAGATGGGCAGATCACGAGATCAGGAGATCAAGACCATCCTGGCTAACACGGTGAAACCCCGTCTCTACTAAAAAAAAATTCAAAAAAATTAGCCGGGCGTAGTGGTGGGTGCCTGTAGTCCCTGCTACTCGGGAAGCTGAGGCAGGAGAATGGCATGAACCCGGGAGGTAGAGCTTGCAGTGAGCTGAGATCACGCCACTGCACTCCAGCCTGGGAGACTGAGCGAGACTCCATCTTTAAAAACAAAAACAAACAAAAAAAAAAATTACAGCTGGGTGTGGTGGCTCATGCCTGTAGTAATCCCAGCACTTTGGGAGTTCAAGGTGGGTGGACCAGTGACCAGTGGAGGTCAGGAGTTTGAGACCAGTCTGACCAACGTAGTGAAACCCATCTCTACTAAAAGCACAAGAAAGTTAGCCAGGTGTGGTGGCTCATGCCTGTAATCCTAGCTACTCAGGAGACTGAGGCAGGAGAATTGCTTGAACTCAGGAGGCAGAGGTTACAGTAAACTGAGATCACACCATTGTACTCCAGCCTGAGCAACAAAAGCGAAACTTCATCTCAAAAAAAAAAAAAAAAAATTACAGAACATGGGAGACATCTGTATCTTGAACTTTGCATAAAACTGATATTTCTTTATGGTTAAATTTAGATTATAATTTACTTTTCGGGGGCAATATCACAGCAGTGATGCTGTGTCTTTTGCGTGCATCAGCACATCTTAAAATTTGTTCTAGTGCATTTTGTGTTAATTATTCACTTGATTAAAGGGCTGTCTGACAATTTCCCTAAATAGTTCTTTTTCTTTCTTTCTTTCTTTTTTTTTGAGACATAGTCTTTCTCTGTCACCCAGGCTATAGTGCAGTGGTGCCATCTTGGCTCACTGCAACCTCTGCCTCCTGAGTTCAAGCAAATCTCCTGCCTCAGCCTCCCGAGTAGCTGGGATTACGGGCGCCCGCCACCGTACCCGGCTAATTTTTGTATTTTTAGTGGAAACGGGGTTTCACCATCTTGGCCAGGGAAGTCTCAAAGTCCTAACCTCGTGATCCACCCACCATGGCCTCTCAAAGTGCTGGGATTATAGGCGTGATCCACTGTGCCCGGCCGTTTGTCTTTTTAGTATTCAGATTTTTTTTTTTTTTAGATGGAGTCTTGCTCTGTGACCCAGGCTGGAATACAATGATGTGATCTTAGCTCACTGCAACCTCCACTTCCCGGGTTCAAGTGATTCTCTTGCCTCAGCCTCTTGAGTAACTGGGACTACAGGCATATGCCACTATGCTTGGCTGATTTTTGTATTTTTAGTAGAGATGGGGTTTCTCCATGTTGGCCAGGCTGGTCTCAAACTCCTGACCTCAGGTGATCCACCCACCTCAGCCTCCCAAAGTGCTGTGATTACAGGTGTGAGCCACCACGCCCGGCCATATTTTTAAGAATCTTTATGCAACTGATGTATGTAAACCATCACATTTAATCTGGCAGCTGCTCTTCTTTCTTAGGTTTTCTTTGCATTTATCTGTCTTTTGAAAATGAAAGCTCTTTGTATACTGGCCAGAAAAACTAGAAAAAAACACAGACTTTTCCACTTACTGGATGTTTGACAAATAGTCTTTTTGGGCCAAAATCATTGGCATTACTGGTGAGTTTGTTAGAAACTTAGAAACTCAGACTTTATTCTAGATCTTCTGAAAAAATAATCTGCATTAACAGGATCCTCAGTTTATTGTACACCTTAATATTTTAAAGGTCCCTTCTAACTCAACATGTCTTTATCTGAAAAATATTCACAACTGATTCTGTATGATGGAAATAGAGAACTCAAAAATTTACATGTTTGTGTTTATGCCCTCAGTTTTATAGTTTATCATCCAGAAAAGTATTATATATACACTGATGTTGTGGATCTTACGTCACTTTCTTTTCTCGGGTAGAAAATACATTGGAGAATATTTCCATGTAAAGAATTATTTTATTGGATAATTTCAGTATCTTCTATAAGTCAGAACCTGTTCTCTTTACTCTCTCATTTTACCTTGAGTCAAATTATAAATTCTGCATGTGGCCAGTTGGTAAATGTGTGTGTTTGTGTGTGTGTGTGTTTTTTTAGGGACCATTGACATTTATGGATGTGGCCATAGAATTTTGTCTGGAGGAGTGGCAATGCCTGGACACTGCACAGCAGAATTTATATAGGAATGTGATGTTAGAGAACTACAGAAACCTGGTCTTCCTGGGTGAGCATAACTTCAATACTCAATTCATAATACACCCTAAATCTTTCATTTTTTTTTCTGTAGACTGTTTTTTGGTAATTTGTACTTTGCATACATGAGTTTCAGATTCCTGTTTTCAAAAAAATTGGGGGGATTTGTTGGTGCACGAAATAATTTTTTTCAAGATATTTCATCTTGACCTGAACTTTCCACATTTCTGAGCTGATCTGTATCTTTCACTCCAGAATAGTAGTAATTCCAGAAATTAAGTGGCATAAAATATTTTTGCCCACAACTTAAAATCTAATTGCCAACACCAATTTTTGATTCAGTATTACCAGGTAGTGAAATTAAGAACCTACAAAATAAGATATTTTCTAAATATTTAGAAATTTTTGTTGAAGGCCAGGCATGGCACCTCACTCCTGTAATCCTAGTACTCTGGGAGGCCGAGGCAAGCAGATCACCTGAGGTTGGAGTTTGAGATCATCCTGACCAACATGGCAAAACCCCATCTTTACTAAAAATGCAAAAATTAGCCAGGTGTGGTGGTTCATGCCGGTAATTCCAGCTACTCAGGAGCCTGAGGCAGGAGAATGGCTTGAACCCGGGAGGTGGAGGTTGCAGTGAGCTGAGATTGTGCCACTGCACTCCAGCCTGGGCAACAGAGTGAGACTCTGTCTCAAACAAAAAGAAATTTTTGTTAAAAATTAATATTTTGGGGCCAGGTACGGTGGCTCATGCCTGTAATCCCAGCACTTTGGGAGGCCAAGGCAGGCGGATCACCCTGAGGTCAGGAGTTTGAGACCAACCTGACCAACATGGCAAAACCCTGTCTCTACTAAAAATACAAAAACTGATCAGGCATGGTGGCACACACCTGTAATCCCTGCTACTTGGGAGGCTGAGGCATTGGAATTGCTTGAACCCTGGAGATGGAGATTGCAGTGAGCTGAGATCGCACCACTGTACTCCAGCCTTGTTGACAGATTGAGACTCCATCTCCAAAAAAAAATTAGTATTTTGGGATTAATGATTAGGATATTCTATCACACCCTTCATACTGGACACATTGCTAGGTTAATAATTGGAGAATATGAGCAAGATTCATGTAATTTATTTTTTATTGAAACAGGTATTGCTGTCTCTAAACCAGACCTGATCACCTGTCTGGAGCAAGAAAAAGAGCCTTGGGAGCCTATGAGGAGACATGAAATGGTAGCCAAACCCTCAGGTAAGTGAAAGTGAAAGTGAATACAACAAACACAGATGATAGGTCCAAAGGTTAGGGGAAAAGCCAGTCCTTAAAATGTGACTTGGAAAGCTGTGTTCCAAAGGAAACAATTTCTGGGAAGCCTGAGTTTTTTCATTTTGCTTTCACATAGGGGCATCTTCTGTCTTATGCTTTTAAATTCTCTCAGGATTCTTATTTCCCTTTGGTGATCTTCCTTCAAGTTTACCATGAGAGCCAAAGTCCTCTCCATGACATTTAAGAGACTGCACAATCTGACTGCTTTTCCATCCTTTTGGGGGACACACAAATATCTGTATGCTTTTGAGAAACTCTATATTAAACTATTTTTTAAGTTCTTTCTTTGCTTCATGTCTGAAATACGTGAGAAGTGCTTTCTATTCCATTGGATTTCTTTGTGTATTTTCTGCACAATTCATCCTGTTTTTATTACTATAGCCTTTAAATACTTTGAAATTATGAATTATGATGTTTCTTTGCTTTGTTCTTTTTCCTCAAGTTTGCTTTGTTCAAAATTTATTCCAGTTTCATGTATATTTTAGAATTGCATTGTCCATTACTGCATTATTGTGAAAAAAATCCCACTGGAATTTTGATAGAAAGTTTATTAAATTTATAGATCACTTTGGATACCATGGCTTTTTTTTTTTTTTAAAGACAGAGTCTTGCTCTGTCGCCCAGGCTGGAGTGCAGTGGCACAATCTTGGCTCACTGCAACCTCTGCCTCCTGTCTCAGTCTCCCGAGTAGATGGGATTACAGGCGCATGCCACCACGCCTGGCTAATTTTTGTATTTTTAGTAGAGACAGGGTTTCACCATGTTTGGTCAGATTCGTCTCAAACTCCTGACCTCAGGTGATCTGTCTGCCTCAGCCTCCCAAATTTTTGGGATTACAGGCATGAGCCACCATGCCTGGCCTGTAGTGGAGAGGGGTCATAGCTTGGTCACAAGGCTACTGGGTCTGCACTAGGGTCCATCTTTAGTTGGCTTGTTACAAGGAGCTTGGGTAGTTGTAATTTCCATTTTATTTTTGGACAGAGTAAATATCCTTCAGGACTTTCGTCTGTAGGGCAGACACTAGGGCAGGTTTTTGCAGTCGGGTCTGCATATATTTATATTAGGGTATGCTTATATTAGGGTATGCTTATATTAGGGTATGCATATATGCTTTATATTAGGATGTGGATGAGTGTGGCTTTCACTGAGTACCAGAGAGGATTTCCCCAGGTAACTGTGTGGGTTTCTAATTAAGCAGAACTGGCCATAAACCGTGACTTAGGGAGCTGGAAGAGTCACTGAACTGCTTCAGGGTCCACAGTAAAGGCCTGCATGGCTATAAACCAGTATCTTCCTCCAGGCCTTTTGAAGAACAGGACCTCTCCCAAACTGTGGCTGGAAGCAGTTTGGGATGGTTACAGAGTAAGTTCAGAATTTTCTGTGGGACGAAGCTGGGTGGGCCATTTTCTGGCCTGTAGTTAAGAACAGGGGTCCTGTGGTTTGCCACCTGAATGAGAGCCTGCCTTCTGAAAAAGAAAACTCCTTAATCTTGGGCTTTATGAGAGTTTTACAACTGCCTCCCTGGATCTCAAAACTCTTTTAAAGGAACTTATTTTTGAGAGGGGGTCTTGCTATATAACCCAGCCTGATCTTAAAATCCTGGCCTGAAGCAATTCTTCTACCTCAATGTACCATATAGCTGTCATTGCAAGTGTGAGCCATGATGCCTGGCTCTCATAAAGGCATTTTTGTCTAGGATGGCTGACAAATTTTCTTGCTCTGTGGTGATAAGCAAGTAGGGCACCTTTTATTTTTCCATCTTACTGTTGTTACTCTCCCTATACATTTTAGTTTTAGTTGCTATTTTCTTTTCTTTTTTTTTTTTTTTTTTTTTGAGTCAGAGTCTCGCTCTGTCGCCCAGGCTGGAGTGCAATGGCACAATCTCAGCTCATTGCAACCTCCACTTCCCAGTTTCAACTGATTCTCCTGCCTCAGCCTCCCAAGTAGCTGAGGTTACAGGTGTCCCCCATCACATCTGGCTAATTTTTTTGTATTTTAAGTAGAGATGGGCTTTCACCCTGTTGGTAAGGTTGGTCTAAAACTTCTTTTTTTTTTTTTCTTTTTTTTTTGTTTTGAGACGGAGTCTCGCTCTGTCGCCCAGGCTGGAGTGCAGTGGCCAGATCTCAGCTCACTACAAGCTCCGCCTCCCGGGTTTACACCATTCTCCTGCCTCAGCCTCCCGAGTAAGCTGGGACTACAGGTGCCTGCCACCTCGCCTGGCTAGTTTTTTGTATTTTTTAGTAGAGATGGGGTTTCACCATGTTAGCCAGGATGGTCTCGATCTCCTGACCTCGTGATCCGCCTGTCTCGGCCTCCCAAAGTGCTGGGATTACAGGCTTGAGCCACCGCGCCCAGCCGGTCTAAAACTTCTGACCTCAAATGATCCACCCATCTCCACCTCTCAAAGTGATGGGATTACAGGCATGAGCCACCATGCCTGGCCCAGTTT
This sequence comes from Rhinopithecus bieti, assembly GCF_001698545.2. Taxonomy (NCBI): domain Eukaryota; kingdom Metazoa; phylum Chordata; class Mammalia; order Primates; family Cercopithecidae; genus Rhinopithecus; species Rhinopithecus bieti. The sequence continues at coordinate 48,662 of NW_016814808.1, read as the reverse complement.
CTGTTTTTTATTTCCAAATTTGTCTGTAATTTTGGATTCAGACATTTAGGACAGTTATACTAGAATTTACATATTATGTCTGAAGTAAATTAGATAATTAGTAAGCACTCCATATTTACTAATATAGTTACTTATAAATTTAAGTTTGCTGTAGGTAAAAGAGAATGATAGGATTTGTACCTACTTTTCTACCCTATATCTAAATAATATAATTTATTCCCAGATATTTGTTTTATATATCAGAGGCTCTAATCGTATTCTGCAGTATATATATATATATATATATA
>NW_016814808.1:26621-46679 GCF_001698545.2 Rhinopithecus bieti | reverse complement strand
GGATTGCAGCAGTTTCATTTTTTGTAAGTATAGCATCTACTTAAAATATAAAATTATCTGTAGTTTCTTTTAAATGTTTATTAAAATTTTCTCAGAATCTTGTATTTATGATTATACTGCATTTTCTCTAAAATTTTACTGCTGTACAGTTCATGCCAATGTTTCAGAAGTACAAAGCTACAGTCAAATATTGTAGTTATCTAAACAAATTCTTCCTTAATGGTGCATCAGTGTTCCATACCAGATTTTTTTTTTTTTTCTTAAACGGAGTTTTGCTCTTGTTGCCCAGGCTGGAGTGCAATGGCATGATCTCGACTCACTGCAACCTCCGCCCCTCTAGGTTCCAATGATTCTCCTGTCTCAGGACTGAGTAGCTGGGATTATAGGCATTTGCCATCATGCCCGGCTAATTTTTGTATGTTTAATAGAGACAGGGTTTCATCATATTGGTCAGACTGGTCTTGAATTTCTGACCTCAGGTGATCCACCTGCCTCGGCCTCCAAAAGTGCTGGGATTACAGGCGTGAGCCACTGTGCCTGGCCTTGCATACCAGATCTTATGGGAAAACATTTCTCTTATTATTGTTTTCCAGTTTCATATTAGTGTATTTCTTCAGTGTAGGTTTCTTAAAATCAGTTTATTGTGTTTTTTGGTTTTACCTATGTAGTGTAATTTCAGACAATTTTCAATTCTGTACACTTTAAGTCAATGTGGTATTTAATTAAGAGATAAATTGTAGCAGGACGAGCCGCAGACAAAACCCCTCAGACACCGAGTTGTAGAAGGAAGGGCTTTATTCAGCTGGGAGCAACAGGAAGCTACCGTCTTAAAATCCGAGCTCCCCAAATGCACAATTTCTGTCCCTTTTAAGGACTCACAACACTAAAGATTTCACATGAAAGGGTTGTGATTGGATTGAGTAATCTAGGGTGTGTGTGACAGGGGCTTCACGCACTGGTAGTCAGAGTGAAACAGAACAGAGCAGGGAGTTTCACAGTGTTTTTCCATACAATGTCTGGAATCTATGGATAACATCGGTTGCTAAGTCATGAGTTGATTTTTAACCACTAGGTTTGGGCCAGGCTGGCCCAGGCCTGGTTTCGAGTCTGGTTTTTGGGTCTGGCATCTGGTGCCGGGCTGCCTGCCTTTGGTTTCACTTCCTTGTTTTTTTTTCTTAAAATAAGTACTGAGTATAAAACAGTATAAAACAGTGTGAGAGGGTCTCTTTCTTCCATCATTTACCCCTTTGAGACTTTCACTCATTTTATTAGTGGGAGTTCTCACTTTTATTCTCACTACTTATGTCTTCCTGTGCAATAGACTGATAGTGATTCATATAGTATGTTCGTGCTGAAGCATTCTGGTGAACTAAGGTAGCGACGAAGCTTTTTATCATTTGGAGAAGTACAGGTGGCAAACAAGGGAACAGTAAGTAGGTTCCTATTACTATTATTACTCCTATTATAAGAGTTTTAAATCCTCCTATTGCCGCGAGCCAATTTCCAAACATGGCTCCCGGATTAAATCCGTGCCACACTTGCACGGGTACATGTGCCAGTTTTGTTATATCTTTATATCTTCAACTACTTGTTGCCATCTTCTGTACCAAGTCAGCCACAAATGCCGGCCCATTATCTGAGCCGATTCATAGAGGCAGTCCAAACCTAGGGATGAGATCTTGAAGAGGCACATGGGTTACTTCACGAGCTTTTTCAGTTTGTGTTGGATAAGCCTCCACCCACCCAGAGTAAGTACACACTAGAACCAGTAAATACTTGTTACCTCCACATTTAGGCATCTCTGTGAAGTCCACTTGAAGATCTTCAAAAGGAGCTGCTCCGTAGGCTTGTATGACAGGAGGCACAGAGGGGCCTTGCTTTGCATTGTGCTGTCAACAGGTAATGCATTGCTGCGCTACTGCTTTAGCAAGAGCTGGCAAGTGTGAGATGTAGAAATACCGGCCTAACAGCTTTTCAAGTGATCCTTGGCCTAAATGGGTAGTTTCATGTACAGCCAGCACTACTGTGGCTCCTAGCAGCTGTGGCACAGCTATTCTTCTTCATCTGGTAACTTTATCCATCCTTCCTTTATTGTTTGTCCTCCCTCTGCCTGAAGAAAATCTTTTTCCTCATTAGAATAAGTAGGCACCAGATCAAGCGTTTGAAGGAGTAGTGGGGCTGTGACTGGTGCCCGGTAAGGAGTAGATGCTGCTTTTCGTGCCTCTGTGTCTGCTTGGGAGTTTCCTTGGCTCACCGAGGTGGAAACTCACTGGTGTCCCCTTCAGTGCATGACTGCCATCTTTTGGGGTTTCCACACTGCTTCCAATAATTGTAGAATTTCTTATTGATAGTTTATGTCCTTTCCCCCAGAATTTAACAGGCCTTTTTCTTTATATAATGCTCCATGTACTTGAAGGGTTAGAAAAGCATATCAAGAGTCCAACACCTCTACACAGTTATGTTCAACAGGGCTGTCAGATACTGGGAGCAAGGTGGCAGGATTTAAAGTGTTACAGACTTCAGTAGTTATGCAGGGGTTTTCACATAACAAGCCTTGGTACTTAGTTAATCTAACATTTGTTAGCCAATGGTGTCCTTTGGTATTCATCAGAGTTACCACCACATGGGCTTTTATATTTAGGTTTTTTCCAAGGGTTAGCTTATCCACTTCTTGTGCTAACAGGACCGTTGCTGCCAAGGCTTTTAGACATGGAGGCCAGCCTTTAGAAACCCCATCTAGTTGTTTTGAGAGGTAGGCCACTGGTCTTGGCCAGGGCCCCACAGTTTGAGTTAAAACTCCTACTTTAATTTTTTCTCTTTCTGACACATAGAGCGTGAAGGGCTTTGTCAAATCTGGTAGTCCTAGAGCTGGGGCTGACATAAGTTTTTCTTTTAACTTATAAAAGGCTTGCTGTTGTAGAGGCTCCCATTCAAAGGGCTCTCAATCGCCCCTGTTTGTAACCCCATACAACGGTTTGGCTAGCACCGCAAAGTTTGGAAGCCATAATCTACAAAACCCCACAGCTCCTAAAAATTCTTACTTGCTTTCTGGTTTTAGGTTCCAGTAGACTGCAGATGATCTGCTTTCTTTCTGACCCTAGGCTGCACTCCCCTTTTCGAATAGTGAATCCCAGGTAGCATACCTGCTGTCTGCAAATCTGAGCTTTCTTCTTGGACACCTTATACCTACACTCCTCCAGGTGCCGAAGCAGGGCATCCATTTCTTTTGCACACACAACTGCCGTGGACTGTCCTAGCAGAAGGTCATCCACATACTGGAGCAGGATGCAGCCTAGGTCTTTAGCAGGAAACTTGGGGAGGTCTTGAGCCAACACCTCCCCGAAGATGGGGGAATCTTTGAACCCTTGGGGAAGCCGAGTCCAAGTGTAGTGAGTGGTGACACCTGACCCCGGATCTTCCCACTGAAAGGCAAACAGCTTTTGGCTCTCAGGAGCTAGTCTGATGCTAAAGAAGGCATCTTTCAAGTCCAGGCAAGTAAACCAGCTGTCCTCAGCCAGCAGCAATCCTAACAGTGTGTAAGGGTTAGGAACTGTTGGGTGCAGAGTCAGTGTAGCTTCGTTTACCAAGCATAAGTCCTGTCCAGGTCTATATTCTTTGGTCCCTGGTTTGGGGACAGGTAGGAGGGGGTTGTTTCTTGGAGACTGGCAAGGAACTATAATTCCAAAGGCTTTTAAGCGTCTAAGATGAGTCTGTATTCCTTTAAGGGCTTTCCTGGGAACTGAATACTGCTTTTGTCTGATTGACTGGGCCCCAGGCTTGACTTCTATGAGTACGGGGCTTAATTGATTGCCAGCCCCGGAGGATTGTCCTCTGCCCATACTCAGGGCCATTGCTTAACTAGAGCTGGTTTTATTTCCTGACCTGGCTTGGTTAGAAAAAGTCTTCATTCTTCCTCCCGGGGGACTGTAAGGGCCATGATGACTCCTGTTTCTGGTAACTTCAGCTGTAAAGAACCCTGTTTTGTAAAGGAAATGATGATTCTCAGCTTGCTAAGCAAGTCTTCCCAACAGAGGCAAGGGGCAGTCAGGCATATACAGAAATTGATGAGTCACTTTATATCCTCCCACCGAGCAGGTCCACGGCAGGCAGAAAGCCTGCTTGGCAGAGACTCCTGTTGCTCCAATTATATCAATGGTCTTTTTAGATAAGAGGGTTACCAGAGTGGTTATTACTGAGTGTTTGGCTCCGGTATTGATCAAAAACTTAATGTCCTTGCCACCTATTGTCATCCTGACCATGGGCTCCTTGGGGACGTTTGAGCCCAGTCCCCTTCAGTCTAGTAGCCCTTTGGCCAGATTGAACAAAGGCCCTTCATCTTTGTCTGAGATCTTTTGCTCTGCATCACCCTGCTTTTCCTTTAGTGGGGGACATTTATGTTTCTAATGTCCTATTTTTTTTACAGTAGGCACATTGGTTATGCTGCAGACGTGAGCGATTGGACTGGGCATTCCTCCTGGAACCCCCCTTTCCCTGCCCTTTCAGGGGAATTCCTCTAATTGCCGCAGCCAGCAAATCAGCGTTTCACCTGGCTTGGTGTTCGCCCTCCTTATGGCTTTCTCGGCAGCTTGTTGCATCTCTATTTACAAATACTTGATTAGCTATCTTTAGTAACTACGAGGTATTCATTCCTGCAAACCCAGCCTGTTTTTGCAATTTTCTCTGGATATCTTCTGCGCTCTAAGGCCATGTTAATCATATGCTGATTTTCAGGACTGTCCGGATCAAAAGGAGGCCTACATACGATAGGCCTCATACAGTCTTTCACAGAACTGGGCTGGGCTTTCCTCCTTTCCTTGGATGACTTCAGAAACTTTATTTACATTGGTGGCCTTTTGAGCCCCTTTTTTCAGACCTTCAACTAATGCCTCTCAGTACCGTCTTAGCCTCTCCATATCTAGTCCTTTGTTTGGATCCCATTGAGGGTCCGTTCCTGGCAGCTGAATTCTTATGTATTCCTGGGGATTTTGGTAATTGGCTGGGACGTGCTCTTCTAGCCATTTAGTTCCCACCTGGAGCACCCATTGCCTTTCATCTGTGCTCCTCTAGCCATTTAGTTGCTGCCTGGAGCACCCTTCACCTTTCATCTGTGTTTCATGAGTAGCTGGTGGCAATCAGCCCAAGTAGGATTATGAGTCTGGGTAATTGTTTGGAGCAAGTCAATTAGAGCTTGAGGCTTTTCAGTGTAAGATAGAGTGTTATTTTTCCAATTGAGGAGGTCAGCAGAGGTGAAAGGGTGATATACAAAGGCACACCTTTCCACCATGTGTCCGTCCTCATCTATCCCAGTATATCACTGCTCTTGCAGGGGCATTTGGATTCCAGTCTTGGGCCATAAGCGAGCCGCCAAGGGAGGAGTTTCTCCTACAGCTTCACTTCCCTTCTTGTCTACTCTGGGTAGTCTGGGGGTTGTGAGCTCAGGAAAAGGGGGCCTCTCCGCTTGCTAAGTTGGGGGCACTGTTGGTGCCATCTCTTGCCACGAGTCCTTGGGCTCTGGGTCAGACAGAATTTTAGGTGCCGGCTTCCCTCAGTGGGTGGAGCAAGAACGTTCCTTAACTAACTCCCTTTGCTACTAGTACTGCTGCTGCCTGTCCCCTTAACCACTGTGGGGGATTTAAAACTAGCTGTAACCAGGAATGTAACCAGGAATCTATATATGGGAATTGATCTGGGTGTCCTGGCTTGCCAGTTACTTTGTGCCATACCTTTGAAACTAGAGACCTGTCTAGGCTTCTTTCTGATGGCTGCCCTACATCTAATGCTGGCCAGTCTGTTTCACACAAAGTTCTAAGTTTTCCTGGAGTCATAGTGATTCCATAGTCTCCTTTGAATCCTTTCTTGAAATTCTTTAACATAGTCCCTAATGGGGTGGGCTTACTTTGTGCCTGATCCATGTTTTCTCAAGACAAAATATCATGCTCACACCACACACTCACCATAAAACAAAGAACGGGTAAAGAGGGCACACATACACACACCTTTACAGTTTGTACCAAACTAAAAGCGAAACCAAAACTAGAGTATCCAGAAATTCAAGCCAAGTCAGAACTAAAACCAAAGTATCATGCAATTCAAGTCAAGTCAAAACCAGAACAAAAGTGCCAATGCAGGCACGCCGTGGGTGATCAGGCCATGCTTCCACTCAGATGGAGTGGGCAAGTTCCAAAGACTAGTCTTACCAAGTTTCAGATGTCCGGATTCCAAGTGCCAGTTCCTTCCCGGTGTTCAGCCACTGTGTTAATCCTCCACAGGGGCCTGCTACGCACTGCTCTGGTGAGACGTTCCTCCGGGGCAATTGCCTACCAGGGAGCACTGTTTGGATCGTGTCACTCAGGCTGGCTGGACCCCTCCGCAGGGATGCTCCACAGAGCAGGCCTAAGCCGCCTAAGGGGCTTTCTCGGGCATCCATCAGTCACCTTGCTTCCCAGTCAGGGAACCAAGAAATGTAGCACAACGAGCCACAGACAAAACCCCTCAGACACCGAGTTGTAGAAGGAGGGGCTTTATTCAGCTGGGAGCATCAGGAAGCTACCGTCTTAAAATCCGAGCTCCCCAAGTGCACAGTTTCTGTCCCTTTTAAGGGCTCACAACACTAAAGATTTCACATGAAAGGTCATGATTGATTGAGTAATCTAGGGGGTACGCAACAGGGGCTTCATGCACTGGTAGTCAGAGTGAAACAGAACAGAGCAGGGAGTTTCACAGTGCTTTCCCATACAGTGTCTGGAATCTATGGATAACATCAGTTGCTAAGTCATGAGTTGATTTCTAACTACTAGGTTTAGGCCAGGCAGGCCCAGGCCTGATTTTGGGTCTGGTTTTGGGTCTGGTACCTGGTGCCGGGCTGCCTGCCTTTGGTTTCACTTCCTTGTTTTTTTTCTTAAAACAGGTACTGAGTATAAAACAATATAAAACAGTGTGAGAGGGTCTCTCTCTTCCCTCAGAATCACTGGCCGGGCACAGTGGGTCAGACCTGCAATCCCAGCACTTTGAGAGGCTGAGGCAGGCGGATCACAAGGTTGGGAGATGTGACCCTCCTGGCTAACACGGTGAAACCCTGTCTCTACTAAAAATACAAAAAATTAGCCGGGCATGGTGGTGTGTGCCTGTAGTCCCAGCTACTCGGAAGGCTGAAGCAGGAGAATCGCTTGAACCTGGGAAGTGGAGGTTGCAGTGAGCCAGATCGCGCCGCTGCTCTCCAGCCTGGGAGACAGAACAAGACTCCATCTCAAAAAAACAAAGATCAATCACCAAATGTCTATCACAATCATATTATATGTGTGTGTGTGTGTGTGTGTGTGCGTGTGTGTTTATAAATATGACCCCAATTTTGGTTAAAGCTTATCTTGTATATATTATTTTTCAGCTAATTTTTAATGGTTGTTTTATCTTCTCTAAGCAAGTAGTCATGGAAATAGTCTGTTTTCACCATGTGTTTAATGATGAAAATATATTTTCTTTGTATGAAAAACACTTTTGTAATTTGAAGGTAGTTTTAAAAGGTTTATAATGCTGCATTTTTTTGTTTTTGTTTTTTTTTAATGTTGGTGTTGTAAAAACATGTAACATAGTGTACACTTCAGACATGGTGGTGACTCACATCTGTAATCCCAGGATTTTGGGAAGCCAAGACAGGTGGATTGATTGAGGCCAAAGTGTGAGACTGGTCTGGGCAATACATGGAGATTCCCTCTCTACAAATAATTTTTAAAAATAGCCAGGCATGGTGGTGTGCACCCATGGTACAAGCTTTTTGGGAGATTGAGGGGGAGGGATTACATGAGCTTTGAAGTTAGAGTCTACAGTGAGCCATAATTGCACCACTGTACTTCAGCTTGGGTAACAAAGTGAGACCCTATCTTAAAAAAAAAAAAAAAAAAGTACATTTCAGACATGATAAAAATATTTACATTGTTATTCAAAAGACTTCTAGAAATTTTACACATGTGAAACTAAATACACATTAAGTAACAAGTGCTCATTTTGCCGTTTTCAGCCTTTGACAAACACCCTTTTACTTGCTGATTTTATGAGTGTGACTACTTAAGATACCTCAGATAAGTTGAGTCATATGGTATCTATAATTTCGTTACTTGCTAATTTCAGGTGACATAATATTCTCAAAGTTTATCTTAAAATGAGGCAAGATTTTCTATTTGAAGGCTGAATAATATTACATTGTAGGTATATGTTACATTTTTTGATGTATTTATAAATCAAGGGACATCTAAGTTTCTTCAACCTTTTGGCTTTTGTGCATACTGATACAAAAAATATGGATGTTCATATATGTTACTCAAGCCCTACATTTTCTGTTATGAATATAGATTCAGAAATGATGTTTTTTTGTATTTGATAATTTCATTTTTAATTCTTTGAGAAACATTTATTTATTTATTTATTTATTTTGAGACAAAGTTTCGTTCTCGTTGCCCAGGCTGGAGTCAATGGGGTGATCTCGGTTCACTGCAACCTCTGCCCCCTGGGTTCAGGCAATTCTTCTGGCTCAGCTCTCTGAGTAGCTGGGATTACAGGCATGGGCCACCACGCCTGGCTAATTTTGTATTTTTAGTAGAGATGGAGTTATTCAATGTTGATCAGGCTAGTCTCGAACTTCCGACCTCAGGTGATCTGCCGGCCTCGACCTCCTTGTTTTCCACCAACAGTCAACGTAGGGTTGTTTTTTTTTAACTGGTAATTTATTATTATTATTATTATTATTATTATTTTTTTTTTTTTTGAGATAGAGCCTCGCTCTGTCACCTAGACTGAAGTGCAGTGATTTGTTCTTGTGTGCTAGGTTCAAACAGTTCTCCTGCCTCAGCCTCAGGAGTAGCTGAGATTACAGGTACCCACCACTATGTCCAGCTAATTTTTGTCTTTTTAGTAGAGATAGGGTTTTGCCATGTTGGCCAGACTGATCTCGAACTCCTGACCTATGGTGATTCACCTGTCTCAACCTCCCAAAGCACTGGAAGTAAAGATGTGAGCCACTGTACCTGGCTGGTTTTATCTTTATTGCATCATCAACAGATTTTGTGTTTTTAAAAAATTTATAGTAGCCATTCTAAATGGATGTGAGGTGATTTTGTTTTCATTGTGATTTTATGCATTTCTCTACAAATTGTAATTTTGTGTCTTTTAAATGCTTCTTCCCATTTGTGTATATTTTGGTAAAATTTAGTTCAATTATTTGTCCATTTCCAAATCAGATTATTCAACTTTATTGTTAGTTTTAAGAGTTGTTTATATATTATGAATATTAATACCTCATGTGATTTACAAATACTTTCACTCATTTTCTAGGAGGCATTGTCTCTCTATTGAATGTTTTCTTTGATGTACAGAAATTTTGAGGTATAGTGTAGTTAAATTTTTCTGTTCTTTTCTTTGTTGTTCATGCATTTAAGGTTGTATCTAAGAAAATGGTGCCAAGACCAGTGTCGTGTCTTTTTTCCATATTTCTTTTTAAAAGATTTGTTAGTTCCTTTTTTCTATGTGTTTTGTTTAAAATGTTTTTATATATAATTCAAGGAAATCATCAAACTTTATTTTATTAGTGTTGGTATCCACATTTCAACATCATTTTTTGAAGGTATTTTTTTTCTATTGTTTGCTCATGACAACTTTGTAGAAGATCATTTGATCATATACAGAAGGGTTCATTTTAGGGCTCTTTATTCTGTTCTTTCATCTACTTATCTGTCTTTGTGTCAGTACCACATTGTTATTGTAGCTTTTAATATGTTTTGAAATCAGAAAGTATAATGCCTCTTTATTGTTTTCATAATCACTTGGCTATAGTTTTTTTGTTTTTTTTTTTTTAAAGAGATAGAGATCTCGCTCTGTCACCCAGGCTGGAGTGCAGTGGCACGATTGTGGCTCACTGAAACATCTGCCTCCTGGGTTCTAGCAATTCTCCTGCCTCAGCCTCCCAAGTAGCTGGGATTGCAGGTACACACTGCCATGCCCAGCTAATTTTTTGTATTTTAGTAGAGACAGGGTTTCACTGTGTTGCCCAGGCTGGTCTCGAACTCCTGAGCTCAGCAGGCAATCCACCTGCCTTGGCCTCCCAAAGTGCCAGGATAACAAACATGAGCCACCATGCCTGGCTTGGCTATAGTTTTTAATCAGATTTTTAAATTGTGAAGAATATTTCTGTGAAAAATTGTACTATTGAATTTTATGTAGAGATTATATTGATTTAGTTCATCACTGGAGCTTGTATTGACAGCTTTGGAAAAGTTAAATTCTTTGGTCCTTGAGCAAGAATATGTTGAAGAGTGTGTTTTATTTTCATTTATTTTTGGATTTGCCAATTTCGCTTTTAATTCCTAGTTTTATGCAATTTCGGTCAAAAACCGCAGTGTATAATTTTGGTCTTCTTAAATTTATTTGTTACTGTTGTTGTTTTGAGACAGGATCTTACTCTTGCCCAGGCTGGAGTACAGTGACATGATTTTGGCTCACTGTAGCCTCAAACTCCTTGGCTCAAGTCAACCTCAGCCCCTCAAGTAGCTGGGTGTACAGACATGCACTACCATCCCTGGCTAATTTTTTTTTTTTTTTTTTTTTTTTGAGGCGGAGTCTCACTCTGTCCCCCAGGCTGGAGTGCAGTGGCGTGATCTCGGCTCACTGTATGCTCCGCCTCCTGGGTTCACGCCATTCTCCTGCCTCAACCTCCTGAGTAGCTGGGACTGCAGGCACCCACCACCACACCCAGCTAATTTTTTTTTTGTATTTTAGTAGAGACAGGGTTTCACCATGTTAGCCAGGATGGTCTCGATCTCCTGACCTCGTGATCCACCCATCTCAGCCTCCCAAAGTGCTGGGATTATAGGCGTGAAACACCGTGCCCGGCAAATTTTTTATTATTATTTGTAGAGACAGAGTCTCACTGTGTTTCCCTGGCTGGTCTCAAACTTCTGGCCCCAAGTGATCCTCCTACTTTTGTTTCCCAAGTTTTAGGATTATAGGCATAAGCAACTGCACCCAATTTATCCTAGCAGAATACACAAGGTGCAAAGAAGAATATTGTATGTTCTCTTGCTTTTTACTGGAAAGGTTTATATGAGTCTGTTAAGTCTACTTTGTCTGTGATATGGTTTGGATGTCCATGTTTCCAAACCTCATGCTGCAATGTAATCTTCAGTGTTGGATATGGGATCTGGAAAGACGTATTTTTGTCATGGAGGTGAATTCCTCATGAATGACTTGGCACCATCGTCTTGGTAATAAGACAGTTTACACTCTGTTAATTCAAGAGAGAGCTGGTTCATCAAAAGAACCTGGCTCCTTCACCGCACACCTTCTCTATCTGTTACTGTGTGATATTTCCAGTTACTCTTTGCCTTCCACCATAACAGTAAGCTTCCTGAGACCCTCACCAGAAACAGATGCTGGTACACACTTCTTGTACAGTCTGCCAAATTGTGAGCAAAATAAACCTTTTTTCTTTATAAATTATCCACTCTCAGGTATTCCCCTATATGCAAAATAATTGGAGTTGGCAATTTACTTCTAAAGACACTATGTTATGTTGGAGAGCAGAAAAAGCTGTGTTGGGTACATGTAACCAATTATCTTTTCCTTCTATGTGGCTCTTTGCATTGGGCTCACCTGGGGCACTGCACACACTTATTTATAAATTTTTCGCTGATGCATTTTGATCAGTATGTTTTTGTTACATTTGTATGTCTATAAATAAATTAGGGCCTGTGGCATTTTTCTATGACATCTTGCTTATGTAACTTGTGTGATTTTATATGTTAGATAAAGTATATTTATCTCTGAGTCTAGCAAGTGGAATAATTTGTTATTTTTATTTTTTTCAGTTATGTGTTCTCATGTTGCCCAAGACTTTTGGCCAGAGCAACATATAAAAGATCCTTTCCAAAAGTGACACTGAGAAGATATAAAACTGTGGACAAAAATGTACATTTAAAAAAAGACTGTAAAAGTGTGGATGAGTGTAAGGTGCACAGAGGAGGTTATAATGGATTTAACCAATGTTTGCCAGCTACCCAGAGCAACATATTTCTATTTGACAAATGTGTGAAAACCTTTCATGAATTTTCAAATTCAAACAGACATAAGATAAGCCATACTGGAAAAAAACTTTTCAAATGCAAAGAATGTGACAGATCATTTTGCATGCTTTCACAGCTAACTCAACATAAAATAATTCATACCAGAGTGAATTTCTGCAAATGTGAAAAACATGGAAAAGCTTTTAATTGGCCTTCAATGATCACTAAATGTAAGAGAATTAATACTGGAGAGAAACCCTATACATGTGAAGAATGTGGCAAAGTCTTTAACTGGTCCTCACACCTTACTACACATAAAAAAATTTATACTAGATACAAACTCTACAAATGTGAAGAATGTGGCAAAGCTTTTAACAAGTCCTCAGTCCTTACTACTCATAAGATAATTCGCACTGGAAAGAAGTTCTACAAATGTAAAGAATGTGCCAAAGCTTTTAACCAATCCTCAAACCTTAGTGAACATAAGAAAATTCATCCTAGGGAGAGACCTTACAAATGTGAAGAGTGTGGGAAAGCCTTTAACTGGCCCTCAACTCTTACTAAACATAACAGAATTCATACTGGAGAGAAACCCTACACATGTGAAGAATGTGCAAAGCCTTTAACAGTTCTCAAACCTTACTACACATAAGAGGAAATCCAGTACTGCCAGAGAAATTCTTACAAATGTACAGAATGTGTGCAGCTTTTAGCCGTTCCTCAAACCTTACTAAACATAAGAAAATGTCGATACTGAAAAGAAAGGACGCCTACAAAGTGAAGAGATGTGGCAAAGCTTTTAAGTGTCCTTCAAAGCTTACTGAACATAAGTTAATCATACAGGAGAGAAACCCTACGAAATGTGAAGAATGTGGGAAACCTTTAATGGCCCTCAAACCCTACTTAAACATAACAGAATTATACTGGAGAGAAGCCCTACAAATGTGAAGTATGTGGCAAAGCCTTAACCACAGTTCTCAAACCCTTACTGACACATAAAGCGAATTTCGCATACTGCAGAGAAAACCCTAACAAATGTGAGAATGTGGGCAAAGCTTTTAGCCGGTCCTCAAACCTTACTAAACATAGGAAAATTCAATTGAAAAGAAACCCTACAAATGTGAAGATGTGGCAAAGGCCTTTTAAGTGGTCCCAAAGCTGACTGAACATAAGATAACTCATAGGTGAAGAAACCTACAAATGTGAAGAATGTGGCAAAGCTTTTAACCATTTCTCAATCTTACCAACATAAGAGGATTCATATGGAGAGAAACCCTACAGTGTGAAGGAATGTGGCAAACTTTTACACGCTAATCCTTCATGAACCTTACTAGCACATAAGAAAGATTCCATTACTGAGAGAAATCTACAAATGCGGGAAGGGAATGTGGGCAAAGCTTTTACCCAATCTTCAAACCGTTACTACGACATAAAGAAAGAATTCATACTGAGGAAAAACCCGTAAAGGCATGTGAAGATGGTGGTGTAAAGCTTTGAAACAAGTTCTCAACATCTATTACGCTCTAAACTCACTACATAGAGAGTACAAAAATATAATCTGAGTAGGCTGACCCTGGACAATGTGAAAAATGTTGCAAAGCCTTCTAAGTGGTCGATCAACCTTACCTAACATAAGATAAGTCATACTGGAGAGAAGACCTGACAAATGTAAGAATGTGGCAAAGCTTTTAAACTGTCCCTCAACCCTTTCTACACATAAGATAATTCATACCTGGAGAGAAACCCTGACAAATGTGGAAAAGTTGGCAAAAGCTTTTAACCGATCCTAAACCTTATTGACATAAGAAAATCATACTGGTAAACATACTGGAAAGCAACCCTACAAATGTGAAGAATGTGGCAAAGCATTTAACTATTCCTCACACCTTAATACACACAAGAGAATTCATACTAAAGAACAACCCTACAAATGTAAAGAATGTGGCAAAGCTTTCAACCAATATTCAAACCTTACTACACATAACAAAATTCATACTGGAGAGAAACTCTACAAACCTGAAGATGTGACAGTGATTTTGACAACACCTCAAACTTTTTAAAACATAAAATTAATTATACTGGTGAGAAATTCTAGAAATGTAAAGAATGTGACAAAGCCTTTACATGGTTATCACACTTGATTGTAGGTAAGATAATTTATATTGGAGTAAACTTCTACAAGTATGAAGAATGTGGCAGAACTTTTAATTAATGCTCATACCTTATTGCACAGGAAATAATTTTTACTTGGGAAAAGAATGTGGAAAAGCCATTAATATCTGCTCATATCTTACACAACATCAGAGAGTCGGTACTTAATAAAACCATTATAGATGCAACTAGTGTCAAAAGATCTTTCAGAAAATATAAGCCTTTAAAGTGAAGAACAGAATTCATTCTGAAGACAAACATTACAAATACAAAGAGGGTTGTAGTACCATTACTTGTATCACAGATCTTATTGTACACATTTTGTTCTAAAGAAAACCCTGAAGCAGTTGCTCAAATATTGTTCAACATCAGAAAATTTATATTGGAAAAAAACCCTGGAAAATGTAATAAATTTGTAAAAACAGTTTTGAAAAACTACAGCTTGTAAAACATGAGGGTCTATAATACTTGGTTGATAGTACAAAGTTTGTTCAACATCAGGGAATTTATATTGCAGAGAAACCCTACAAATGTAATCAGTTTGGAAAAACGTTTTTTCAAAAACCACAGCATAGAAAACACCAGAGGGTTCATACTAAAATATATTTTTGCAGATGCCGTAAATATGAAAAAAATTTAATCCTAAATTTATGTAAATATCTGAGAATTCATAGTAGAAATATCTAAGGCATGGACACCTCAGACGTTACACTAAATCAGTGCTAACTACAGAAAACAACCCAAAATAAAACTTGGTGGATAAATTGTATATAACATTACAAAAGTAGAAAATTTTCAGAGTTATAACTACGTTTAAAGTATACTTTTATCTTGAGAAAATTACTGATTTTTGAATTAGTGAATAATGACATAATTAAACTCTCAAATAACTATGCTCTTTTTTCATTCCTGCTATATTCACATGTAAAAGCATGTGCCCAATTGTTGCTGCATCAAAGATATGAGAGATTCTTTTATTAGGTGGGCATTATTTAAAACATTTTTTTATGGAACAGTAAGGATATTAAAATGTAAGATGTAGCCAGGCATGGTGGCTCACGCCTGTAATCCCAGCACTTTGGGAGGCTGCGGCCAGTGGATCACCTGAGGTCAGGAGTTTGAGACCAACCTGACCAACATGGTGAAACCCTGTCTCTACTAAAAATACAAAAATTTGCCAGCCACCTGTAACTCCAGCTAATTCAAAGGCTGAAGTAGGAGAATCCCTTGGACCTGGAAAGTGGAGGTCTCAGTGAGCCAAAATCATACCTACCGTTGCACTCCAACCTGGGCAACAAAAGTCAAACTCCATCTCAAAAAAAAAAAAAATGTAGGATTCATGAATTTTCATTCCTGCTATATTCACATGTGAAAGCATGTGATTGAAATTACATTGCAGAATGAAATTACGTTTTCAGTAATTGGAGAGGCACTTTGTGGTTAACTTATAAAGGAGTGATGCAGGAGGTAGGTTTTCAGAGTAATATTCTTCTGCACGGTAGTGACAAAGCAAGTTTTTTATTATAGTTAAAATTGGTTAAATTAGTAGTAAATCATTTTATTGTAATTTTATGTAATGAAGTATATCTTTTAACATTTTACATGTAAACATAACTTAAAAAATGTGTTAAGACCATTGTGCATTCAATGAAGCATTATGCTTCTAACTTTAACCTATTTCACCTTACTCGAGGGTGTATGTAAAAGATGGTAACTATATACTATTTGGTAACATAATGGACTAACATTTCTAGTAATCTCTTTCATCAGTGGCTTTCAACTGCAAATAAGTTAAAGAATATTTTTTCTATAGGTTATTCTTTTTTGTCTTATTTAAATTTACTGTTCTTAATTTCTGTGGATACATAGTATGATTTTAATTACCTTATTATTTGTGCTATTCATAATTTTTTTGTTTGGTTGGTTGGTTTTTTTTTTTGTTTTTCTTTTTTTTGGGGGACAGAGTCTCGCTCTGTCACCCAGGCTGGAGTACAGTGGCACGATCTCGGCTCACTGCAACCTCCACTTCCCCAGTTCAAGTGATTTTCCTACCTCTGCCTCCCAAATAGCTGGGATTACAGGCATCCGCCACCACACGCTAATTTTTGTATTTTAGTAGAGACGGGGTTTCACCATGTTGGCCAGGATGGTCTTGATCTTCTGACCTCGTGATCTGCCTGCCTCGGCCTCCCAGAGTGCTGGGACCACAGGCATGAGCCACTGTGCCCAGCCAAATATGTATATATTTATGCAATATATGACATGTTTTGATACAGGCATATAATATGTATTAGTCACATCAGGATAAATAAAGTGTCCATTACCTTCAGCATTTATCCTTTGTATTACAAGCCAATTCTACACTTCATTATTTTAATGTATGATTAAATTGTTATTGACTACAGGGTCATTTTAATTATAAAAATTATATAGAGTATAAACATACCTTTCTGAATCGTGAATAAACATTGTTATATATTTTTCTTTGAATATGTGGCTGCTCTGCCTGAAACACAGAGTTTTAGTTTTGGCTTATGTAGAGTTAAATATACACATACATTACTCTAAAGATAAACCTTAGGTGTAAGAAAATTATGGAGTAAGTAACTGTTCTTGTGAGTATGAGTTTGTACCTATTTTAGGAAGAAAAAATCAATATTGAAGCAAGACAAGTAATTTTAATAAGGTGACTAATTTACTAGAAAACTAAAAACCCCAAAAATGCTGAAAGGCAATCTATGCTGTCTGCTTTCTATTGAATTCATTACTGTAGGATTTTATGGCTTATGGTTCAGAATCTCCCCATGCAAACTTTTTTTTTAACTTGCTTGGTACTCATGCTAAACCCATAACTTTCTTTTTTATTATTTTTTCTTTTATAGTTTATGAGGTATTCATTATAAGCTCACCAGGGATTATAAGAATGATTTTTATGAAATTTAGTTGTGCACACAATTTTTAGGTGCAATTCCACAATTAGTGTTTTAAGTTATATTTAGGACATTTGATTTTGTTTATTTAATTGGAGACTTCTATATAAACCTACTTTAGTGTTCATTTCACTTTCTATAATTCACATATGTAAATTTATTGAGCTAATAATAGGTAAATACTAGGGAGGCTTTATATGTTCTGAAGTTTTTTTGTTCTGTTTTGTTTTGAGACAGAGTCTCGCTCTGTCGCCCAGACTAGAGTGCAGTGGTGTGATCTTGGCTCACTGCAACCTCCACCTCCCAGGTTCAAGCGATTCTCCTGCCTCAGCCTCCTGAGTAGCTGGGACTATAGGCACACACCACCATGCCCAGTTAATTTTCCTTTTTGTAGTTTTAGTACAGAAAAGGTTTCACCGTGTTAGTCAAGATGGTCTCCATCTCCTGACATGTGATGTGCCCACCTCAGCCTCTCAAAGTGCTAGGATTTCAGGCATGAGCCACTGCGCCTGGCCTTTTGAGGATGTTTCTATACATAAATGTAGCAAACAAGCATGACAGTGCTTGCTGTGTAACAGATTGTCCATAATAAGCCAAAAATATTTTTGCTGGAATTAGTTTGTAACTTCAAGTCAGAGATAGGAAATATCAGTGATGAAGAAATAATATTGATTATTCATGTGGAGAGGACATTTTTCCCATCTTCAGTAAAAATACAAAAATTAACTGATTGTGGTGGTAGGTGCCTCTAATCCTAGCTACTCGGGAGGGTAAAGCAGGAGAATCGCTTGAACCTGGGAGGCAGAAGTTGCAGTGAGCCGAGATCACGCCATTGCACTCCAGCCTGGGCGACAGAATGAGACTCCGTCTCAAAACAAAAAACTGGTTTTGTAAGCATCCTCAAAGAAATCTACACCTGTTTCCCAAATACTTGCAATTCAAAATTAAATTTCACAATCTTTTCACAAGAGTGGGTAGACAGCTTTTTTCTTCGAAGTGAGACCTGTACTGTAAGGTCTTGATTCTAGCAGATCTGGCAGGTCTACCTACAAACCTGCATGCAGGGCTGTGTCAGTGGCTGCTAGGGCACATTGGTGGGCTGAGAAGGGCCATGGAGACATTTATGATCACCAGATGTCTTCAAAGCTGCATTATCCAAATGCTAGGCTTCACTTCCTAATGAGTTCTAGCAGACTAGTGTTTCCACCAGTCCCTGACCCATGCCTTTTGAATCTCCCTTGCCCAGGGTTCTCACAGCTGTCCACTATGTATGTCTCAGTCTTTGCCGATAGAGGCCACCTAAAATGAGAGCAGAATAGACCTCATAAAAAGTCCCTAACAACCCTACTGTAAGTATTTCAAAGAAAACCAGCTAATTCAGATTTTCTCCAAGGCTTGTCTCTTGCAGCTTACTGTTTCTGAGAATGCTTTTTAAGCAGCAATAGATTTGAGAATGTTATTAGCTACTACTGTTTGTTTTCCTTCTAAGATCCTGCATTAACCAAAGCCAAAATGAAACCAAAAAGTCTTCAAGTGTATAGCTTTTGTATATATGCCTAGCTGGCTAGCAGTAAAATTCGCACATTAAATTGAATCTTGAATGATCTTCAGTGCTTACCAAGATGGCTCTTGGGATCAAACCTCAAAGGCACCTTTTTTTTTCTCTTCCGTTCTTTTCCAACGTCAAAACGTTGACGTTAAAATACATCAAACTACAGAGGAAAAAAAAAACCTTAGGTCTTCTAAAAATAATTATTTCATTTAGAAATCTGATGTAGGGTTGGCAGAGGGTCACCAGAATTCAAAAGAGGTTGAGTTTAATCCTCCAGCCCAACTGTCCACATTTAGAAGTGACAACATTCATGAACTAAGTCAATATAATTTGCGCAGATCTTACCCAACAAACACTAAACTACGAAAACAAACACTTGCATTTACACTTTTTTTCTGAGATGTAGTCTTGCTCTGTCACCAGGCTGGAATGCAATGGCATGATCTCGGCTCACTGCAACCTCCGCCCCACGGGTTCAAGCGATTCTCCTGCCTCAGCCTCCTGGGCAGCTGGGAGTACAGGCGCGTGCCACCACACCCAGCTAATTTTTTGTATTTTTAGTAGAGACGGGGTTTCACCATGTTGGCCAGGATGGTCTCAATTTCTTGACCTCGTGATCCACCCACCTCAGCCTCCCAAAGTGCTGAGATTACAGGTGTGAGCCTCCGTGCCTGACCTGCATTTAAACTTTTCTAAAATGTCAAATTAGCATATTTCCTCTGTGTAAAGTTTTTAAAAGTTTTAATCTGCCTTTATTACCCTTTCAAAATATTTTAAATGCTAGGAAAAGTTAACTTTATTCTCTACTCACAAATTTCTCTTTACAGATAAATGTGGTTATATACATTGTTTAAAACACTTTTCTACTAATGACACTTCATGTGTAGATCTACACAAATGCTGTTTTTATTCTTCTGGGAATAAAAGCTGTGCCAAGAACTAATGGAAGGATAAAAATATCTTTGCAGCTGGGTGCTGTGGCTCACACCGGTAACCCCAGCACTTTGGGAAGTTGAGGCTGGCGGATCACGAGGTCAAGAGATCGAGACCATCTTGGCCAACATGGTGAAACTCCGTCTCTACTAAAAATACAAAAATTAGCTGGGTGTGATGGTGTGCACCTGTAGTCTCAGCTGCTCTGGAGGCTCAGGGAGGAGAATCGCTTGAACCCTGGAGGCTGATGTTGCAGCGAGCAGAGAGCGCCTCACTGCACTCCAGCCTGGTAACAGAGGGAGACTCAGTCTCAAAAGAAAAATTTTTTTTTTTTTTTTGCAGTTTTTCCCTACTTGCTCAGCCATTTTTTGTTTGTTTTGGGTCTGGTGTTTGTTCTTTTCCCTCCATTTTTTTTTTTTTTTTTTTTTTTTTTTTTTTTTTTTTT
>NW_016814808.1:11440-26296 GCF_001698545.2 Rhinopithecus bieti | reverse complement strand
TTTTTTTTTTTTTTTTTTTTTTTTTTTTTTTTTTTGAGACAGTGCACTGGTAGAAATTGGCACTGATGGGCCAGACGTGGTGGCTAATATCTGTAACAGCACTTTGGGAGGCCAAGGCAGGCAGATTACTTCTTTGAGACCAACCTGACCAACATAATGAAACCCTGCCTCTACTAAAAATACAAAACCTAGCTGGGCATGGTGGCATGTGCCTGTAATCCAAGTTATTTGGGAGGCTGAGGCAGGAGAATCCCTTGAACCCAGGAGGTGGAGATTGCAGTGGCCGAGATTGCGCCATTGCACTCCAGCCTTGGTGACAGAGTGAGACTCCATCTCAAAAAAAAAAAAAGAAACTAGCACTTATGGTTGGCTAACCTTTACTCTTCTTTGGAGCAGTGGAGAATTTTTAGCCCCCTGTTGAGGCAAATGTTGAAAAGTCTGACCTTGTTCTCAGGTGCTCCAACTTCTTACTTACAGTGGACTTGCCATGCTTGTGAAAGCCCATGGGCCAGGTCATAAGGTAGACTTTACTGCGAAGCACAGGGAGCACCTCATTCCTCACCCTTATGCTTGTGCAGAATGTGCTTGCAGGACCTGGAGAATAGGATGGTCCACACGATCCGGAAGAAGTGCTTAACAACACATGCAGTGCTTTGAAGGTTAAGTCCAGGGTCAGAAACTAGAACCAGTAGGCCAAGCAGATGACACCCTCTAAAAGAAGGGCCTAGGCTAGGCTGCTGGCCACTGAGGCTGGGTTGAAATGCTGGGATACGTTGGAGATGTTAAGTCCAAGAACATCCAAAAGCTCTTACTAGACGCTCCACAATGTCTGTAGAAACACATCTACTCCCAACACAAACCTCTTCGTGAGCCAGGTCAAGATCTTTTGAGCAGCAGATACTGCCTTTTCACAACAGGCTACGGATGCTCCAGCAAAAGTTGTTGACTATGCCAGTGTGGTTGTTCTCAGTTCCAGAGTGACCCCATGTTTCCTGCGCTCCTGAGGCCAGCAGCTCAAGCAGCAGCAGTAGCAGCAACAGACGAGGCCAGCTCAGGCCTGGCACCTGAGGTCTGCCTGAGGTGCATGTGCCCATGCCAGCAGGGGGGATGTGATGTCATGGTGCAGGGTGCAGGCTGCACACAAGGCTGGGTTGTCATGGGCTCAGCAGGAGCAGCATTGAAATGATTGAGGGCTGCACACCACACCTTTGTCCACTACTGCTGCCACCACCTATAATTTATAGGTAAACACCTTTTAGGAGGTACATGTAATCATTTAGAAAGATAAAAATTCCCTCCTGCTACTTTTTTTTCTCCTTTTCGCATGCCAGACTTTTAGCTAACATCTACAAACCTATTAGGTGGCAGCCATATAAATTTTACTTTAATTAGAATGCTTTCAAAATTACTAAATGAGTTATTTAAATATAAAATAAAAACTATCAACAAAAGAAAATCAAGCTCATATTACAATTAAAGTGAAGAAAGTTGATGGGCTGCATATATTGATTGGTAAAAGTTTGATACCAAAAGTTTCACAGGCAATAGAATATCCTGATTACCTAGAGCAGGTAGAGCAGTGATGAGTGGGGTAGGGTAGAGACTCTGGGAATGTGCCCCAGGAATGTCAGGTGATTATCAGGTGGTCATCTCAGGATTGATAAGTGATCTCAGCTGGTGACAAGTAGGGGAACCCTCCTAACAAATAGAAAACATTTTGAGCTCTTGGGCAACGACTTAATAAAATCTCACAAATTTGGCAAGACCATCCAAGCATGGACAGTGAGAGGCAAAATAGTGGAGTTTAACCGATATATGCCTTTCTCTGGAGGTGCTCAACTGGTAAAGAAAAAATATCTCCAATAGAGCAAGCATAGAACTTCAGAACACTCATGAAGCATGCAGACGACTTCCCTACTGCTGGCAAGTACTGCACGAGTAACAGTGAGGTATTAATCACCCCCAAAGGGACCAGGGAAGGAGTCCATAAAACTAGAAAATACGTGAATGTGTAAGAACCTGGAGCCAAGGGCCAGGTAGGGCACTTGATCTCTAAGTCACCCATTTGGTCCCTTTCCAAAGGTACTTTGCTTTCTTTCAATAAAGTCCAACGTTTGCTTCAAATTTGATTTTGTCTCTTGGCTAGATACTTTCTTTTGAGAAGACAAAAACCAAAATCACTGCCAACCTGTGCGGACTGCCATTGGTAACACAGTGAGAAATGATTTATATTTTATTGCTGGTAATGTATTAGTTTTAACTTCTCCATAATAAATAGAATTTCACATGTAAGAGTCTAATTATTATATGAAGCTTTTCATGTTTTCAGAAATAATTGTCAATTTTTCTCCAAGAATTAACAATGAACAGTCATCAACATTGCTGTGTTCATATCTCCTAAAATTATTAGATGTGAATAAATTTTTATAAACAAAATATTCTGGGGTGGAATGTTTTATCTTTTGCAGCTCATGCATCAACGTATCCCAAAAGAACCGTGAATTTGGAAACTGCAAGAACTGAGGCCAGATTTGTTTACTGTGGAAAATTTGGAGTGTTTTCCATTGCTGACACCATCATCCTTTAACCTTCTGTTGAAGGACCAGTGAGAACCTGTTAATTTCTTTCTTTCTTTCTTCCTTTCTTTCTTTCTTTCTTTCTTTCTTTCTTTCTTTCTTTCTTTCTTTCTTTCTTTCTTTCTTTCTTTCTTTTCTTTCTTTCTTTCTTTCTTTTTTTTTTTTTTTTTGAGACAGAGTCTCACTCTGTTGCCCAGGCTAGAGTGCAGTTGCATGATCTCGGCTCACTGCAACCTCCACTTCCTGGGTTCAAGCAATTCTCCTGCCTCAGCTTCCCAAGCAGCTGGGAACAGGTGCATGCCACCACGCCCAGTTAATTTTGTGTTTTAGTAGAGACGGGGTTTCACCATATTGGCCAGGCTGGCCTCGAACTCCTGACCTCATGATCCACCCGCCACGGCCTCCCAAAATGCTAGGATTATAGATGTTAGCCACCGTGCCTGGCCAGAATCTGTTAATTTCAAGCTGCAAAAGCCTTATTATTTTAGGGTTAGCATTAAAAATGAGGAATGGGCAATTTTCTTGTATTCTTTGTATGTAATTAAGCGATAGTAAATAGACACTGAAACAAAGCGAAATGTTAATGGTGACTATTCAGAGCACCTGCTCTATTTTCTCTGGATTCCCTGATACTTCTGAAATTTTTAAAGATAGTTTTGATCAGTGATTAGTACTACCTTGCCAGAAATGTGCTCAGTTAAGAGATAAGTGAATGAGTTGGCTAAAAGCACAATTACTAAGTAGTGAGGTCACAGCTGGATCATTACTGATTCCATTTTCTCTCTTCAGATATTTTCAAGGCTTCATACTGTGTTGCAATGTAACACTAAGAACATATAATTTGAAAACAACTTGTTTTTCATTTGTTTCTAGAAGTTATGCTTCAATATTGGAGCAAGGTACAAGAATTTGAAGGACATTATTAGCCAATTTAATCTGAATTTGGCTAGAAACACCTACAAAGTTCTAGGTATGGGGTCCAATTGATATGCAAATTTAGATTGCAAACATGTACAAACAAAGAAGATAGCAGCTGTTTAGATCAAATAAGAGTTTAACTGGATTTGAACCCTGTTAAAGGCCATAAAAGTCTTTCTTTTTCTTTCTTTTTTTTTTTTTTTTTGAGACAGAGTCTTGCTCTGTTGCCAGGCTGGAGTGCAATGGCGCGATCTCTGCTCACTGCAACCTCTGACTCCATGGTTCAAGCTATTCTCCTGCCTCAGCCTCCCGAGTAGCTGGGATTGCAAGCACGTGCCACCATGCCCAGCTAATTTTTGTATTTTTAGTAGAAATGGGGTTTCACCATGTTGACCAGGATGGTCTCGATCTCCTGACCTCATGATCCACCCGTCTCAGCCTCCCAAAGTGCTGGAATTACAGGTGTGAGCCACCATGCCTGGCAAAGGCCTTTCTATGATATAAAAATTTGTGAATATACAGATGACTTTTTGCAGAATTCTAACAATGATCCATAATTGAAATATTACATTTTGAAATTTGAGTAAGCTAACAATAACTTAATTAAACAAGGTTTCTAGCTTAAGTAATAAAATATCGGGGAAGTAATCCTAAAAATTATTAACTACAAAAACTAAAGCAAAGGTAATTATTCTACAGACAGTATCATGTATCCTACTTAATAGAATATTTCTATTTGTATATTTCTTCAATTTGAAAACTTTCAAACATGTCTACACTAAAAAAGCCAGAATAATATCCAGATTTGCTATCCAAAGCTTTTTTGAAGACTTCAAAGATGGGTTGTGTGTTTTCATTTATGTAGCAAAGAAGGAATGAAAAAACAAATTACAAAAAGTAGAACATTTAAAATAATATTAAAATGTTAAAAAGAATTAGAAAACTTTTCAAAATTAATTTGAGTTTTGCCTGCCTGAGGCCACACCTTACCTATTGAAATCAATATTTTCTGTGTGTTCGTGTGTGTATGACTAAGTTCTTATAGCCTTAGGAAATTTTGAAATTGCATCAAGAAAATTGAAAATTATAGGCTTGGAGACTTTAATTCAGCTTAACAAATATTTGCTATATCTGCATAATGTTCATAGCAATATATTCCAGGATTATATTTTCATCAAAATCTAAAAAAATTTTAAGTTGATTTTTTACAGATTAGATTTTGGTTTAGAAATATTAGGTTTAGGCCGGGTGCATTGGCTTATGCCTGTAATCCCAGCACTTTGGGAGGCTGAGGTGGGTGGATCCTGAAGTGGAGACCATCCTGGCTAACAAGATGAAACCCCGTCTCTACTAAAAATACAAAAATTAGCCTGGCGTGGTGGCAGGCACCTGTAGTCCCAGCTACTTGGGAGACTGAGGCAGGAGAATGGCGTAAACCTGAGAGGCGGAGCTTGCAGTGAGCTGAGATCCGGCCACTGCACTCCAGCCTGGGCGACAGAGTGAGACTCCGTCTCAAAAAAAAAAAAAAAAAAACAGAGAGAAAGAAATATTAGGTTTAATACTCTAGGTAAAGATACCTGAAATACTGTAAAACTCAGTGAATAAACATTTTCATTGTCTTCTACTGTGTTCATAGACTTTATAATAAGAGATGTCCCAAATAATATTTGTGGAATAGACCTAAATGTATTATGTAGTAAATATTGGTATTATGCTAAGGATAAATAATTTTTTTTTCAAGACGGAATCTTGCTTTGTTGCCCCGGCTGGAGTCCAGTGGCACGATCTCAGCTCACTGCAGCTTCTGCCTCCTGGGTTCAAGCGATTCTCCTGCCTCAGTCTCATGGGTAGCTGAGATTACAGGTTTATGCCCCCACGCCCAGATAATTTTTGTATTTTTAGTAGAGATGGGGTTTCCTGATGTTGGCCAGGCTGGTCTCAAACTCCTGACCTCAGGTGATTTGCCCACCTCAGCCTCCCAAAGTGCTGGGACTACAGATGTGAGCCAACTCGCCTGGCTGAATTACAAATTTTTGTAAACAATATGATGAAACTAATCCCTAATCTCTACTTTTTAGGTACAGAAACTAGCAGACATATAAAGTAATTTTTCTTTGTTCCCCTCCTTATTAGTCCTTTCAGTTGATGGTAAAAGCTGTATTTTCTTTTTTTCTAATTGGCTTGCATGTGAAATCAAGTTTTTCACTGAGAAGCTTATTTTCCTGAGAATTTGTTATACTTGGTTTTAGAGCATCCAGTTTCACAGCATCTGTTATTTTGGGGACCCTCAATTTATTAATTGTTGAGATTTATCCTTGTGAAAATTATTGTTTCAATGAAGGTAATAAATATGAAGAGTTTTTTTTTTTTTTTTTTTTTGTAAAGTTTTGTTTTTCTTCTTTTCGGGAATTACGGCAGCATCTCTTTCTTAAGGAAAAAATTATTTCAAAATCTTACAAAGCTTTGATAAACCTGGTTCAAGGAAAAGATGATAATACATCAAGTGCAGAGGAGGTAAAAGTAATCATGTGACCATTTTATCATTTTATGAATTGAAAATCTGTGAGCTATTGAAAAGTTATTTAAATTGGAATATTNAGGTAATTTTTTCCTCATCTATTTGACTTAAACCATATAAACTCTAAAAACTGCCCTTTAATACTGATATATATATTTGGACACCACTTTTCTGTTAACTGCCCTTCCCCACCATTCTAGCAATTCAGAATACTAATAGCATTATTTTTACCTAAACTTGTAGTCAGCGAATGCTGTAAGGTGATTAATTAAATATTATTTACTAAACACCCAAGCAGTATACTATGATTTTATTACCTTTTTTTCTTTCTTTCTTTTTTTTTTTTTTTTTTTGAGATAGAGTCTCGCTTTGTCACCCAGGCTAGAGTGCAGAGGCGCAATCTGGGCTCACTGCAACCTCCGCTCCCCAAGTTCAAGCGATTCTCCTACTTCAGCCTCCTAAGTAGCTGGGATTACAGGTGCGGGCCACCACGCCTGGCTAATTCTTTTGTATTTTTAGTAGAGATGGGGTTTCACCATGTTGGTCAGGCTGGTCTCAAACTCCTGACCTCAAATGATCCACCTACCTTGGCCTCCCAAAGTGCTGGGATTATAGGCATGAGCCACCACACTAGGCCTTTTATTACCTTTTTAATACAAATTTATTTCTTGAATTACATAGTTTTTTCACTTTATATTAGTTTGATTTTCTTTTTGCCTATTGCTAAGTTTTGCTAAAATACTACCACTTAGCTTACACTTGCCCCAAAATTGTTTTCATTTATTTATAGCACTTTAAATTGTCTCTGGGTTACATTTTTTCTTTCCCTGCAGATGTCTCTCCTGCAGCCTGCCTTCTTCCTCCTCTGATTTGGTTTCTCTCTGAAGAGTGTAAAGCTGCAACCTGAGTCTCCCCTCCTTACTCCCCAAAATGATTTCCCTGTCTCTGAGTCTCCTGCTGTTTGGTTCTGCTCTTGTTTTGCTTGCTGATTCCACAGACAGTTTGCATCCTGGTGTCCAGAGAGGGTGCATGTTAGGTACATTTTTAAAGATCTTGGATGTCTAAAAATAAATGTATTCTACCTTTTATATTTGATGGTAATATGGTTTGGATATGTGTCCCTGCCAAAATCTCTTGCCAAATTGTAATCCCCAGTGTTTAAAGTGGGGCCTGGTAGGAGGTAAATGAACCATGGAGGCGAATTTCTCCTGGTGCGGTTCTCAAGATAGAGTTATCTCAAGATCTAGTTGTTAGAAAGTGTGTTGCACCTCCCTCCACCTACTCTCTTCCTCCTGCTCTGGCCATGTGAAGCATGCCTGCTGCCTCTTCACCTTTTGTAATGATTATACATTTTCTGAGGTCTCCTTAGAAGCTCAGCAGATGGCCAGCACTGTGCTTCCTGTATAGTCTGTGAAACCATGATGATTAAACTTTTTTAAAAAATTAATTACCCAATGTCAGGTATTTATTTATAGGAATGCAAGACTAGACTAATACTGATAATTGTATTCAAAACTGGATTTTTTTGTCTATTGAGGTCCTACTGTGTACCATGCATTATTTTAGGAGCTGAGGATTTCAGAATAAGTAGAACAAAATAAAAATAAATTCGGGTTTCTATGTAAAAAGAACTTTTATTTTGGGGTGACAAGAATATAAATAAATAACCACAGCAAATTTATATGTGTGTGTGTATATATGTGTGTATATCTATATATTTATCTATATATATACATATTTATATATACATACACAAACCCATATGATTATATAAGAAAAGCGAAAAGCAGAAAGCAAGGTAAAAGTGTTGGAGGGAGATAGTGGTGTGTCATTTTCTAAATGAAAGTCCCAGGCTCAGAAAATCTGAACAGTGACCTAAAATAAATAAAAGAGCCATGTCTGTATTTCAGATGAGAGCATTCCAGACAGAGCAAAGAACAACATCACTTCCGCTGCTCTGATATTAGACAAAAGATCTGAATTTCTATTATATCTCAACGGAATTTGCTTGGTTTGTCACTGCAGAGATTAATGCACCAGGTCAATCTCTAGGGGCTCTGGTCTGCAGATTGTCAAGACAGCTTTTTCAACATGTAAGAAAAGCTCGTGGACCTGAAAACACCCATTTCTGCAAAAGGGGCACAAGCATTGTTAATTTCTTTACATTTTGGAGACAAAATACGCCACATTTGAGAATGCTGTTTCAACACAAGTACAGAGTGACTCAGAAAGCTGCCTATCTTTACTGAAGCCCAGAGCAAGAGGCAGCTCTGCAGCTGGTGTGACTAGAGGGAAGGCAGCTCTGCAGTAGGGGACATAGGATGGAGCTGGAGCATCTGCAGCAGGTCACGATGCTGTCAGTTGGCAAGCCCTACTGACAACCACAGTGCAAAATTCCAGGGATGTAAAAAAAAAATCTATTTTTGAAAAAAACATGTATTGGAAATAGGTCTTGTCTTGCCACTGCACTTCTTTAGAGATTGAACAACTGGTCATGGGATATGATGTAACAAGACCTGAAATATCCGTTATGAATTGCATTTTATGAGATCTACTGGAAAATAGCATGGTATACACAGGTGCTGTATACAAGTAAGAAACACTGGTTTATAGGCCATCAAGCTGAAGCACATGTTGTAGGCATAAAAAAGTTGCATGTAGAGGTGACTCAGACCTCCATGGCACCTACCTCCCTGCATTGTCACCTTTCTCTCAACCGACAACTGAGGCCCCATTGGTGTTTCTTATGAACAGGTAACCAATGGGGAAAATAGCTTACCTATCCACAGATGATTCTGTACAATATGCTATTTCCTGTATAATTTAAGCTGGTAGTTATTTGGCCCTGGGGGAAAAAAAAAATCTGGGGAAAAGATAGCCTTCCAAATGGCAGAAATTTGAACAACATATATGTTTTTGTTTACATCATTTAGAGATAGGCATCTGCATGTATTTATTGCTAATGGCCATAAGTTTGGAACTGGAAAGACTTTGATATAAACAAAAGATTCAGCAATAGTGAGTCTGCAATGAGGTATATGACTGACCAGTTGGAATGAACCTGGGAATATTTGTTTCCTATATGAATTCTTTTTATGAGTATGAGAGGCTGCCAATAATAGGGCCAATAGGGCAAGGTGCGGTGGCTCACACCTATAATCCCAGCACTTTGGGAGGCCGAGGCAGGCAGATCATGAGTTCAGGAGATAGAGATCATCCTGGCCAACATGTTGAGACTCTGTCTCTACTAAAAATACAAAATTTAGCTGGGCGTGGTGGTGCGTGCCTGTAATCTCAGCTACTTGGGAGGCTGAGGCAGGAGAATTGCTTGAATCAGGGAGTCGGAGGTTGTAGTGAGCCAAGATGGTGCCACTGAACTCCAGCCTAGTGACAGAGCAAGACTCCATCTCCAAAAAAAAAAAAAAAAAGGTCAAATGGATGACTGGCCTTTGGATATTAGACTTTTTCCATACCTTTCACAATGTTTGCTTAGTGGATCCATGGAAGACAATGTGGCCATGGTAGGAGAGAGATTTTCCGTGAGTTCAAGAACATGAACTTTTCTTTACTGATACTGGCCACTGATGCAAATGAGCACCAAGATTGCCAATAATTACCAATGCTGAAATCCTGGAAAGGTGAACTACCTTAACTAGACCCATCAAATTCCTGGTAGAATTATAGTAATGTTCTTTCCCTTTTTTCATAGAGGTGGTAAAAAATTTTTATCACTAGAATTGACACACATTTGAATACTGATGTTCCTCTATTATGCTTCTCCTTGCATTAGTTGCATTTGCTGAATCTTTATTCTCTGTCCTGATTTTGTACATATTATTGCCACTGATGACAGAGCTTATTTTATATAAAAAAAGAAGTGTCACAGTAGGCTGCAGCCTATAAGATTTATTGGTTTTGTGATTGCCTGCATCATCCAAAACATACCCTTAAAAGAATCAGTTATGTTGCCAACTGTGGTTTCTATCCTAAGAGCTTGGGTTTCTATCACACAAGATGTGGTGAATCCTCTGAACCAGGAGCCAATAAATTATCTCATAGCTGGAACATGTGGTTCCATGCATCAATAGTTATTTCAAGGCTGGGTGTGTTGGCTCACACCTGTAATCCCAGCACTTCAGGAGGCTGACGTGGGCAGATCACAAGGTCAGGAGATCGAGATCATCCTGGCTAACATGGTGAAACCCTGTCTCTACTAAAAATACAAAACATTAGCTGGGTGTCTTGGTGGGCACCTGTAGTCCCAGCTACTTGGGAGGCTGAGGCAGGAGAATGGCGTGAACCTGGGAGGCAGAGCTTGCAGTGAGTGGAGATCACACCACTGCACTCCAGCCTGGGCGACAAAGCGAGACTCCGTCTCAAAAAAAAAAAAAAAAAAAAAAAAAAAAAAAAGAAATGATGCTATGCACTGGGTGCATTGGCTCATGCCTGTAATCCCAGCACTATGGGAGGCTGAGGCAGGCGGATCACAAGGTCAAGAGATAGAGACCATTCTCGCCAACATGGTGAAACCCCATCTCTACTAAAAGTACAAAAATTAGCTGGGCGTCATGGCTTCCACCTGTAGTCCCAGCTACTCGGGAGGCTGAGGCAGGACGATCACTTGAACCCAGGACGCAGAGGTTGCAATGAGCCAAGATTGCACCACTGCACTCCAGCCTGGAGACAGATCAAGACTCCGTCTCAAAAAAAAAAAAAAGAGATGATGCTACATGGGTTTGTAACTTTAGAAAGCAACCGTTTTCAGGAATGCTCCTGTGAGAAGTAACAAAACTTTTTCTTAAACACACACACAACAAAATATGTAATATATTAAAAAATAGCAATCATCAAATAGTAATTTTAATGTTAGCTCTTCTCATGATAATTATCTTATTTTTTTAATTTTTATTTATTTATTTTTTTGAGACAGTCTCGTTCTGTTGCCCAGGCTGAAGTGCAGTGGCGCGATCTCGGCTCACTGCAAGCTCCGCCTCCCGGGTTCACGCCATTCTCCTGCCTCAGCCTCCCAAGTAGCTGGGACTACAGGCGCCTGCCACCTCGCCTGGCTAGTTTTTTTGTCTTTTTTAGTAAAGACGGGGTTTCACTGTGTTAGCCAAGATGGTCTCAATCTCCTGACCTCGTGATCCACCCGCCTCGGCCTCCCAAAGTGCTGGGATTACAGGCGTGAGCCACCATGCCCCGCCGTCTTATGATAATTATCTAATTTGTCAATCTAAATACAAACATAAAATGTTACTTAATAAATTTGGATTTCTATCTCAACTTTCGGATAATCTAAAAACTAGTTCTGTTTTGTTTTGTTTTTTTTTTTGAGATAGAGTCTTGCTCTGTCACCAGGCTGGAGTGCAGTGGTGCAATCTTGGTTCACTGGAATCTCTCCTTCCAGGGTTCAAGCGATTCCCCTGTCTCAGCCTCTTGAGTAACTGGAACTATAGGCATGCACCACCACACTGGCTAATTTTTTGTATTTTAGTAGAGAGGGGCTTTCACCATGTTGGCCAGGATGATCTTGATATCCTGACCACGTGATCCACCTGCCTTGGCCTCCAAAGTGCTGGGATTACAGGCTGGAGCCACCACACCCGGCCTGGTTTTTCTCTTAATTAATTAAAAAAAAAAAGAACCCCAGAAAATTCACTTAAAGTCTTTGAACCACGTATAAAATAGAATAAAGACCTTTTGGGAGCTGAAAAGGCCAAAGGGATCGTGACCAACTCAGCATTCCACTGGAGGCTATATGATCAAACAGCAAACTGTCGTGAATGCAGGATGTGAGCAAACTCACGACTGTGCCTGCTTCCAGAAGGTTTGTTGAGGGTGGTCACTCCCTGGCACTGGGCTCCTTGAGGTTATCTACTGGGACATCTAGAGCCTATTGTACAAGGAATGCAGTCTTGCAAGCCTACTCGGAACCAAGCAGCTGATCTCTTCTTCCACCCCGCTTCTTGCTATCTCTTTTACCAATAAATATGAAGGGCTATAGAAAGTCTGGGCCCTTGTCTGCTAGAGGCATGGAGCCTCCTGACCCCTTCTTCCAAACATACTCTTTTGTGTTTGTCTTTATTCCCACGTTCACCCCCCTTTGTTCACTCCCCCAAGGTCCCTGCAGATAACAAGTGGTGACCCAGAACAGGGACTTCAAGGATGTCAACAAGTGACATCCAAACACAGGCACTTCAAGGACATGAACGAAGAAGGTCTGCTGGAGCAGAGGAACTAAAATTGACAAGAAAAACAGGGACTCTGGGATGAGTCTGCCGGCAGCAGATATAAGGTCAGTGCCCTAAAGAGGTACTGATCAGTGCCCTAAAGAAGTACTGGGAGGAGTGCTTTAAAGAAGTACTGGGAACAAGAAGTTTTCTGAATCAGGGTAACATGGGGCAGAATTTGTCTGTTGAAGAAAAACATTATGTGCAGTTGCTTAAAGCTCTGTTGAGACAGTCTGGAGCTCAGGTTGATTTGCAGACACTAACCTCCTGCAGAAGTCACAAAAGGTTATTACACGTAACCTATGGTTTCCACAGGCAGGCATTCTTGATGTGGAAAATTGGGACCGAGCAGCCAAAGGATTAAAAGGGGCTCATCAAAAGAGTCTTAAAGTTGATTCTTCTGTTTTTTTCCACTTGGAGTTTAATTCGTACTGTACTTCTGCCATTATCTCCCTATTATTCTGCAGGACAGCAGGCTTAGTCTAAAAATCTGAAAGAATCTGTTGTCCCACCCACAGCACCAATTAAAAATAAAAAACAGGAGAGGAGGGATAAAAATTGGCTTATACTGCCTCCTCCAGTTGCAGAAACATCTGTACCACATCCTTTGGTAGCAGAAATAGAGACCCCAATACAAAGAACTTTATGCTCTGCTGCCATAGCTGGAGAGCCCTTAGGACCTTGCACTTTTCCTATTTCCATAAGGCCTGATCCAAACAATCCACAGCAACTTATTCATGAATGCATTCCACTAGAGTGTAAGTGGTTGAAGGAATTAAAAGTGAGTGTGGTAAATAATGTGCTACAGAGCCCGTTCACTTTAGGATTGCTAGAATCTGTGTTTGGTACTATGTATCTTTTACCCTGTGATGTAAAACACTTGGCGTGAACTTGCTTGTCTGCTAGCGCATGTCTGACATGGAATTTAAATTGGCCAGTAATGTGTGCAGACAAGGCTAGACAGAATCATGTTGCTGGACACAGAGATATTACAGAGGATACGCTGTTAGGCAATGGCCCCTATTTATACCTGGAATGTCAAATGGCACTCCCAGACGCTGCTTATCAGCAGTGTGCACAGGCTGCCTGGGCCACAATTCCTGAAGAGGAAGTCCCAATACAATCCTTTTTACATGTTATGCAAGGGTCACACGAACCCTATGCACAATTTCTTGGAAGATTACAAGAGCTAGGGAAGAATTGGATTCCTCATACTGAGGCTGCAGAAATGCTAACCTTAACTCTAGCTTTCGAGAATGCAAACACGGATTGTAAACGTGCACTGGCACCTGTGAGGTGTACAAAACCTTGGGAAATTTTCTCAGAGCTTGTCAGGATGTAGGAACTGAGCTTCAATGATCTGCAGTGTTAGTGCAAGCAATGGCTAATTTAGCTGTTGGCAAATCTAAAAGGAGCCAAGGGTCAAACCCTAAAATGAGAACATGTTATAATTGTGGAAAAACTGGACATTTTAAAAAGGAGTGCCACCAGATCTCAGGACAGAAAGGATCTTACCATGCAGTTCCCCTACCAGTGGGAAAAACACCAGGACTTTGTCCTCGCTGTAACAAAGGAAATCACTGGGCTAATCAGTGCCACTCAAAATTTTG
This sequence comes from Rhinopithecus bieti, assembly GCF_001698545.2. Lineage (NCBI taxonomy): Eukaryota > Metazoa > Chordata > Mammalia > Primates > Cercopithecidae > Rhinopithecus > Rhinopithecus bieti. The sequence goes on along the minus strand of NW_016814808.1, from coordinate 12,444 downwards.
TCGGAATGGGACCCCCGTCGGAAAATGAGACAGGGGCCTGGACCCGGGCCCCTCAAACGATGAAGACATTCCCCGTTCAGACCACAACCCCATTTCAGGGATGGGTTCCCAGAGGCACGTTGATTCCCTCACCCCAGGAACACCAGGAAACCAGGAAGTGCAGGATTAGATCTCATGACTAGAGAAAGGATTACATTAGGTAGGGGAGACAAACCCATCAAGATTCCAACTGGCATTTGGAGACATTTACCAGCGGGATACATGGGACTAATTTTAGGCAAAAGCCGCCTTAACTTGCAAGGCATTAGTGTAGTCCCAGGAGTTGTTGACTCTGATTATGAAGGAGAAATTCAAGTAGTTTTAATGTCACAAGATCTTTGGGTTTTTGAACTGGAAGAATATATTGTTCAGTTATTTCTTATTCCCTATAAATTACACCCTTCTCCATGAAAGGAGAAACAAGGAAATAAAGGGTTTGGGAAGCACAACTACACAGGAAATCTATCTATCCCAAACCATAGCCTCTAATAGACCCACCTGTGTAGTACAAATTACAGGAAATAAATTTTATGGGCTTATGGATACAGGAGCTGATGTGTCAGTAATATCTAAAGACAAATGGCCCTTGCAATTAACTTCTACGTTCCTAGTGGGAGTAGGAACAGCTCAAGGTGTTCAACAGAGTGCTGAGATTTTACCTTGTCTTGGTCCGGATGGACAGTCATGTACTTTTCAGCCCTATGTTGCAAATATAGCTATCCATTTATGGGGCTGAGACTTACTTACAGCATGGGATATGAGACTTACAAATGAAAACTTTGATAACCCAGGATTAAAAATGTTGAAGAATTGGCCGGGCACGGTGGCTCAAGCCTGTAATCCCACCACTTTGGGAGGCCAAGACAGGCGGATCACGAGGTCAGGAGATCGAGACCATCCTGGCTAACACGGTGAAACCCCGTCTCTACTAAAAAGTACAAAAAAAAACTAGCCGGGCGAGGTGG
>NW_016814808.1:0-11229 GCF_001698545.2 Rhinopithecus bieti | reverse complement strand
AAAAAAAAAAAAAAAAAAAAAAAAAAAAAATGTTGAAGAACATGGGATATCAGAATGGAAAAGGTTTGAGGAGGTTCCTACAAGGAAACCCTAACCCTATATCAATAACTGGAAAAACAGATAGAAAGGGGCTAGGACGTCAGGATTTCTGATGGGGTCATTGATATTTTCCTCCACCCTCTGCCTTATCATTACAATGGCTTAGTGACAAACCCATGTAGGTGGATCAGTGGCCCCCATCTCAGGAGAAGCTGATGCAACATCAGCAGCTAGTAAAAGAACAATTGGATGCAGGACACATAGAGGAGTCAGCCCCTTGAATTCTACAGTGTTTGTTTTTCCAAAAAGGTCCAGAAGATGGCGACTGCTGTATGATTTGAGAACTATTAATGCAAAAATTAAACCGATGGGCACCTAACAGAAAGGTTTACCATCTCCAGAGGCTATTAATAGATCTTAAGGATTGTTTCTTTACTATACCCTTACACGAGAAGGATAAGCCTCGATTTGCCTTCTCTGTGCCTTCTATTAATCAAAGAGAACCTGTTTCTTGTTGTCAATGGAGAATTTTACCCCAAGGCATGCATAACAGTCTTATGCTATGTCAGCATTTTGTAGGACAGGCATTAAAGGAGCCTCGGAATATGTTTCCTACTATTTACATCATTCATTTTATGGATGATATTCTTTTGGCCGCTCCTACAGATCAAATATTGCGTCAATCATTCAGAGACGTAAAGTGAGCTCTTGTTAATTGGAATCTCAAAATACTCCAGAGAAGGCACAAACAACTTCCCCATACCAATACTTAGGAACTATTGTTACAGAGAGGAATGTATGGCCTCAGAAAGTAGTTCTCCGTATAGCCAGGTTACAGACTTTAAATAATTTTCAACAATTATTAGGAGATATTAATTGGTTATGCCTGATGTTAGGAATTCGTACCTATCAACTTACACATCTTTACCAAACCCTTCAAGGAGATTCTTCTTTAAATTCCCCATGCCAATTAACTAAAGAGGCAGAAGCTGAGTTATGGCTTGTAGAGCAAATGTTACAGCAGAGGCATGACTCACGACTGCAACCGCAAAACCCTTGCTTTTGTTTATTCTTCCTACCCCCGACTCTCCAACAGGACTCTTCAGCCAGTTTAGAAAAGTCTGTAACAGTGATAGGATGACTCTTTTTACCTAATCAAATAGTCAAAACCTTGCAAGTTTATCATTCTTTAATTACACAAATGGTGACTAGGGGCAGGCATAGGTCAAAAATGCTTACGGGATATGTCCCTGACAAAATTATTGTTCCTTTAGACTCCTAGCAACAGGCCACAGCTTGGGAAACGTCAATCGCATGGCAAACTGCTTTTGTGGACTTTGTGGGAATAATAGAAAATCATTATCCCTCAGACAAAATTTTGCAGTTTTATAAAATGCATTCTTTCATTCTTCCTGTGATTACTCATCGGAAGCCTATTCCAGGTGGTCAGAATTATTTTACTGATGGCTCTTCCAAAGGCTGTGCCACTATCTATGGACCTAAACATACTGAAGCAATAATGACCTCTGGGGTTTCCGCTCAATGCTCAGAGTTTAATTGCAGTCATTCAGGTTTTACAGCTCACAGCTTCAGATCCTATCAACATTGTCTGTGATTCAGCTTATGTTGTAAATGTAGCCAGTGGCATAGAAACTGCTACAATTAAAAGTACACTAGAACTGGAACTGCTTATTTTTAAGATTTCAACAAGATATTCATTCTCATGCAGCTCCTTTTCATATTTCTCATATGTGTTCTCATACACAGCTTCCTGGACCATTATCCCTAGGGAATGATAAAGTAGATAAATTGATTGATTCTGTGTTTCAGCAAATGCTACTGCACCAAAATACTTCCGCCCTTACTCGTATGTTCCATTTATCTCACAGCCAAGCTAGGGCTATAATACAAGCCTGTCCTACTTGCCAGCATGTCCCTGGAGCCACACTTGTAGAAAGCTGTAACCCATGACGTTTGGCTCCAAATGAAATTTGGCAAATGGATGTTATATGCATAGCAACCTTTGGTAAGCTTAGCTATGTCTATGTGACTATAGACACTTTTTCTCATATGCTGCATGATACATGCCAAACAGGCGAGATAATTGGTCATGTACAGTGACATTGTCATTATTTGCTCATATGGGGATACCTAAACAATTAAAAACTGACAATGGACCTGCTTATACTAGTCATGCTTTTCAAAATTGCTTACAGCTTTGGGCTATAACCCATAAAACAAGAATTCCTTATAATCCTAGAGGACAAGGCATTGTAGAGCAGGCACAGCAAACATTACAACACATGTTGAAAACACAAAAATGGGGTATAGAAGGCCAACTATCACCTCAATCAAAACTACATTTAGTCTTATTTGCTTTAAATTTTTGGACTTCTGGTACAGATGTTAAGGTTCCAGCAGAAAGACATTGGCAAGTGTTAGAGGAAAAGAGGAAAGTTTATCCGAAAGTGTTATGGAAATCACCAGAAGAAGGACAATGGAAAGGTCCAGTGGATTTACTGACAAGAAGACAAGGGTATACTTGTGTTTTTACAGGAGATGGACAAACTGTGTGGATGCCCTCAAGGTGCATGAGACCATGGAACAGGAGACTGGAGGAACCCAGGGTGGCCAACCATGGGCTCGGTCCCTTGGTACGAGTCATGAACCAGCTGAGCCTGAGAGCAAAGATGGAGAGAAGGCCGACCAGAGTCATGACAACATCAACCCCATAACCTGGGGGCAACTCAAGAAAACCATGCAGGAAGCTGAGAAACTACTGGAGCATCAAAACCAGACAAAAACCCCTAATTACATGTTCGTGGCCATGTTAGCCATAAGGTCCTGTGTGATATGTTTTCCCTGTGCAGAGGCAAAAACATATTGGGCGTATGTTCCCAATTCCCCAGCAGTATGACCTATACTTCAGAGTGACACTCCTCCTGAGATGTATTATGATCAAGGAGCTTGGGCTTCAGGACCCCTAACTCCCCCTGACATAGAACAGTTAGACTGTCAGAATAATGTCATTAATTATATCGTTCCACTGGAAGGACTCCTCATGTGTATCACCACAAAGATATCACTCAGTCATAGCTGTCTTACAATTCAAGCTTAAATATGGTTGAGTCACTATAGAGAAATCATGTACTTATTAAGTCTTGGTTCTATTAATGTAAGTGGTGTGCTCACCAACCATTCCCAGCCCAACTGCCCTAATTGTGCTGACTATATGGAATGGATTCCCTTCAAGAGTTCCTACCCCCTCCTTGGACCTAGTGTCTTGGCCCACTGGCTAGAAAACAATCTGTGTTAACTGGAGACATTGTGGATTGGGGAACCTAAAGGTCAATTAGATGGAAAAGATGAAAATTGGAAATCATGGCGCAAACTTCACTGGCATTGGTGGCAAGCTTTTAATGCCTCTTCTTTATACAACACTGGAATCCAATCCCAGTCTGCCATCCAGATTGCTTGGCATGGAGCAGGCTTTAGCCCACCTCTTCCTCAGTGGCATTATCTAGGGAGGAAAGAACCAATTCAAGAGATGATAGGGAAGGCAGCACTCCCATTTATGAATGGCAACATCTGGGTTGGAAGGGATGGAATATTATCCAATAATAGCAATAGTAAATGACACAGTCTTAACGTTACATTTGTAAAGAATATCACCACTCAATTTACAGGTTTTTTTTGTTTTTTTTCTTTGAGACAGAGTCTCACTCTCTCACCCAGGCTGGAGTGCAATGGCATGGTCTTGGCTCACTGCAACCTCTGCCTCCTGGGTTCAAGCAATTCTCCCACCTCAGCCTCCCGAGTAGCTGGGACTACAGGCATGTGCCACCATACCCGGCTAATTTTTGTATTTTTAGTAGAGACGGGATTTCACTATGTTGGCCAGGCTGGTCTCAAATTCCTGATCTCGTGATCCACCTGCCTCGGCCTCCCAAAATGCTGAGATTACAAGTATGAACCACTGCACCCAGGCTACAGTTTGTGTTTTTAATCCTTTTTTTTTTTTTTTTTTGGCAGCTAAGAAGGACCGGTTCCAGGTAAACAATACCCAACTGACCTGTAAATCTTGCCAGTTATATCACTGCATTAATCATAGCACATTGCAAACACATAGTGTCTTTACTTTGATGATTTTAGATCGCATCCCTGGGCTATGGATTCCTGTCAATCTGTCCAAGCCTTGTACTGCCGCCACACCTGCTTTGCATTTTGTGAAACTTCTTCTTCTTTTTTTTTTTTTGAGACGAGTCTCGCTCTGTCGCCCAGGCTGGAGTGCAGTGGCCGGATCTCAGCTCACTGCAAGCTCCGCCTCCCGGGTTTACGCCATTCTCCTGCCTCAGCCTCCCAAGTAGCTGGGACTACAGGCACCCGCCAACTCGCCCGGCTAGTTTTTTGTATTTTTTAGTAGAGACGGGGTTTCGCCGTGTTAGCTAGGTTGGTCTCGATCTCCTGACCTCGCGATCCACCCGTCTCAGCCTCCCAAAGTGCTGGGATTACAGGCTTGAGCCACCGCGCCCAGCCTTGTGAAACTTCTTCTAACTCAGCTTACTCATCATGTCCATAGAGCCTTAGGCATGATAATTTTCACTATTGTTTCCTTGGTCACACTAATAACTTCTGTTGTGATGTCCTCTGTAGGTCTGCATAGTTCTATTCAAAAAGCTCAGTACACGGAGAACAGGACACCCACAGCTGGCCAAGCATGGCTACTTCAGAATAAAATTAACACTGAGTTACAAACTGAAGTGGTAATGTTAAAATTCATGGTTCTATGGTTGGGAGAACAAGTACAAAGCTTGCAATTACAGGAGCAATTGTGTTGTCATTTAAATCACACTCATATTTGTGTAACCAACTTAGAATATAACCAAAGTGAGTATCCATGGGGTCTTGTGAAAGCCCATGTGCAGGGAACTTTCACATCCAACATCCCCTTTGATATTGGTGAATTACAAAACAAAATTCTTGATCTAAATAAGCAAACTCAAGAGTTTCAGCCTTCTTTAGAAGACTGGACCAAATTCCAGCAAGGCCTGGAGAGCCTCAACCCTTGGACATATCTAAAGCATAACATTAACATCTTGTATGTAGTTCTTGGAATAATGTTGTTCTGTCTCTGTCTTCTGTTCATGGTCTAAAATCAGATGGAATGTCAATTGGAAAATGAGAGCTGCCCAGCCTGGCCTTACATTATTTTAATTAATACATAAACACAAAGTAGGAGAGGTTGGGAGCCAAAAAGGCCAAGGGGATTGTGACCAACTCGGCATTCCATTAGAGGCTATGTGATCAAACAGCAAACTGTTTGTCATGAATGCAGGATGTTAGCAAACTCACAACTGTGCCTGCCACCAGAAGGTTTGCTGAGGGTAGTCACTCCCTGGCGCTCGGCTCCTTGAGGTTATCTACTGGGACATCTGAGCCTATTGTTTGAGGAATGCAGTCTTGCAAGCCTACTCTGGACTGAGCAAATGACCTCTTTTTCCATCCCCCTTCTCACTATCTCTTTTACCAATAAATACAAAGGGCTGTGGAAAATCTGGGCCCTTGTCTACTAGAGGCAAGGTGCCACCTGACCCCTTCTTTCAAAAATACTCTTGTATCTTTGTCTTTGTCTTTATTTCCACGTCTGCCCTCCTTTGTTCAGTCCACCAGGGATCGAGGTCAGTAACAAAGACTCAGAACTTTGGGAGGTAAAGGTGGGGGATCATGAGGTCAGGAGTTTTAGACCACCCGGACCAACATGGTGAAGCCCTGTTTCTACTAAAAATACAAAAATTAGCTGGGTGTGGTGGTACGCACCTGTAATCCCAGCTACTCAGGAGGCTGAGGCAGGAGAATTGCTTGAACCTGGGAGGCAGAGATTGCAGTTTGCCAAGATTGTGCCACTGCCCTCCAGCTTGGACGATAGAGCAAGATGCCATGTCAAAAAAAAAAAAAAAAAAAAAAAAAAAAGAATAAAGAGTATTAAGAATTTTATAAGGTTTGAGTATTAAATTTAAAAATGCCATTTGAATTTTGTACTTGTGAATAGTGACAAGCTGCAGAAATTTCTGTTTCTTTTTCTTGTCTTAAGCTTTGCCACCCATCAACAATAAATATCCATTCATTGCACAAAATAGTTATTAGTTTTAGGAACTAAGTAAAATTAATATTAGGAAAATGATAAGAAGATTTTGGTAAAACCAAAAACAACCTTCCATTTGCTGACTCTTTTCTCTCACTTCTTTATCTGTGTTGTGTGTACACCAGATGAATAATTAAAAATCCCTGATGATTCAAAGCAGGAATTCTTTACACTTAAGTTCAAAACAGCCATTCTATGCAAGTGATGTTTTCTACATTGTCAATCATTCTACTTCTGCTTGCATTTCCACCTGGAAATATTCCTCTCAGTATCAGTTTTTGATTATTCAATGTTTCTGCCATTTTTGCTAAGATCATTCCCTTCCTTAATCACAAAACTGTGCAAAACCATAAGAAACCTCTGGGTAGAGCCAGTGTTCCCACAGACCTTTTTCCAAGATATGCTCAGATTCCCTAAGACAAAAATGGAAAGTAAAAGGCATTGAGGAGAAGAATATAAATGATTTATAACAATATTCACTTTGAAAACAGAGCCAGATTTACAAAGGAAATTGTTTGTGTTGTTGTTTGTTGTTGTTGTTGTTTTGTTTTTGAGACGGAGTTTTCGCTCTTCTTTTGCCCAGGCTGGAGTGGCAGTGCGTGATCTCAGCTCACCGCCATCTCCACCTCCCAGTTCAAGTGATTCTCCTGCCTCAGCCTCCTGAGTAGCTGGGATTGCAGTCATTGCACCCACCATGCCAGAGCTAATTTTTTGTATTTTTTTTTTTTTTTTTTTTGAGACGGAAGTCTCGGGGCTTTTTTCTTTTGGTCACCAGGCTGGAGTGCAGTGGCCGGATCTCAGTTCAACTGGCAAGCTCCGCCTCCCTGGGTTTACGGCCATTCTCTCGCCTCAGCCTCCCGAGTAGCTGGACTACAGGGCGCCGCCATCTCGCCCGGTAATTTTTTATATTTTTTTAGTAGAGGACGGGTTTCACCGTGTTAGCCAGCATTGGTCTCGATCCTTCCATGACCTCGTGATCCGCCCGTCTCGGCCTCCCCAAAGTGCTGGGAATTACAGGCTTGAGCCACCGCGCCCGGCCAATTTTTTTGTATTTTAGTAGAAAAGAGGTTTCTCCATGTTGGTCAGGTTGGTCTCCAACTCCCGACCTCAGGTGATGCACTTGCCTCGGCCCCGCAAAGTGCCGGGATTACAGGTATGAACGATTGTGCCTGGCTAAAATGTTTTTAATAATTTAAAGACACTATATCCAGGAATATAAATTGTTTAAATTATTTAACCTTTTTGATATATTAACTTAGATGTCAGGGGTTTCAGGAATTCAATTCTAGTAATTTCAACTTTATCTGCATCATTAATTTTACAACTTTATCTGCACCATTAATTTAATTTTTGCAAGTTTGTAACTTGTGATTCCTTTTTGCCAAATGAGTTAATGTCTTCTGTATTCTACAATAGAAATACATTTTAGAGTCATAAAATATGTCTAGAAAAAGGGTCTGTTTCAAATTCTTTCTCACCAGTAGTTTATTAGAAAGTTGTAATTAAGATATCAGTGGAACACCTAGGAAATACTGATCTTACATTTACAGAGAAAGTAAACAAGCAATTGCTCTGGTGGGTTCAGATAATCCCTAAATTATCTAGTTTAATCTGGTGTACTTAAAGATATCCTGGCTACAGAAAATCTGGTTGAATTTGCATGAGTGTAAGAATGTGAGGGTGTGTGTGTGCATGTTTGTATATGCATGTTTGCATAGTGGGAAAGTTTAGAATGAAAATCAAGTTCTGATGCAAAAGAATTAATGTCACAGATATTAATTAAAAAGTAATCTCTCTGTCATTCTGCTATTAGTGAGTATGCATTCTGTCCACACAAGCCTGTCTTCTGCTTTCTGAGGTTGCTGCAGGCCATTTCTGCTTTTCTGATTCAGTTTCTTCTAGAGATTGCAGATATCTTCCACTGAAGAAAATTGCAATTTACTAGTTCCCATTGTGTTTCTTGACTCATCTACACAGAGTGAGTACTAAAAGATTCAGTTTTAAAGAGTTTTGTGCACATCAAAAACATTATTCCTCTTTTGTAACCTGTTCATGTCTATGTCTATTATTTGCATCAGGTAATGACTCAAATAGTTCACAATTTAAAACAACAGAGAACATTAAAATAAAAAATCTTTCATTAAAGTGAACCATTCCAACCTCCAAAAGATTAAGTAAAACGTGAAACCACTCTTTATATTGTTTCAAATACCTCATAATAATCACAGAGATTCTAGAAAGCACCTGTTTTGTTTAATAAAATATAAGCATTTAAGTTTAAGATGGTCTGGGGCAAAGGTAGCAGACAGTGGGAAAGTCTTCTGGATTTGTTTTTGTTTTCCACATTCTGAAAAAGTCCTACAAAATAGCAAAAAGGAAAAAATAAAAATAATAAAAGACTTCTTAAGTTATTACATGCAAACCCAAACCCAACAAGACATTAAAGCCAAGTGATTCCCTATGGATTCACTAAGGGGGAGAATTTCAGTACCAGTCGTCTAGGTTTCAGATTAAGTCATGGGCTCAGTGAGTGAATTCATGGTATTAGCTCTGCGTGTGTACACAGGATGCTGTCATTGCATCACTGTGAGGACACAGATGGCAGCATCAGTCACATGTATCTTGGGGCTTTTATAATGCTGTTATAACCATGGCTGTGCAAATATTACTTCCAGTTCCTGCTTTGCATACCTAGGCTTTTTCTGTATAATGTTCAAAGAAAGAGACCAAGTTTTTTTTTAATTTAAATATTGAGTTTTCTGAACCATTTGTTGAAGAGTCAGTTTCTTTCCCCATTGTTTCGTCATGATAATGGCCATGCAATGCCAAGCTGGAGCTACTGCTTTGTCCATTTCTGGAGCACCCAGTCTGTGAGTGCCTTCAGATTTGCCCCAGTGCCCCTGTCTGAGGTGTGAAATGGTGGTGACCTCTGGCACCTATTACTGCCTGACCCATGCAGCTCCCAGCCCTGCCCTCCCCACTGTCCTGGGTATCCTGTGCCTGGAGGTCTGATCACTCCTGCTTCCACAGCACACCTCCTCTTCTGCCTCCTTCAACTCCCTTCCTCCTAGTTCTCATGGTTGGGCACCTGGTTTCTTAGAGATGCAGAAGCAGCATGGCACCTTGGGTTCTGAACAGGGTGAGCAGATACAGAAAATGGGGGCAAATAATACTTTGTAATATGTTAGAGATTATTTATTAAATATTAAGCCAACACATTTTTTGAAAAAATATTACTTGATTTGGTAGAATTTTTTTTTTTTTTTTTTTTTTTTTTTTTTTTTTTTTTGAGACAGGTCTTACTCTTGTTGACCCAGGCTGGAGAACATGGCATGATCTAGGCTCACTGCAACCTTCCCTTCCTGGGTTCAAGCCATTCTCTTTCCCCAGCCTCCCAAGTTGCTGGGATTACAGGCGCACAATACCACATCCAGCTAATTTTTGTATTATTATTATTATTATTATATATTTTTTAGTAGAGACAGGGTTTCACCGTGTTGGCTAGGCTGATCTCGAACTCCTGACCTCAAGTGATCCACCTACCTCAGCCTCCCAAAGTGCTGGGATTACAGGCCTGAGCCCCAACGCCCTGCCTGTAATTTTTTTTTTTTTTTTTTTTTTTTTGAGGCAGAGTCTCTCTCTGTAGCCCAGGCTGGAGTGCAGTGGCAAAATCTTGGCTCACTGCAACCTCCACCTCCCAGGTCCCAGTTCAAGCAATTCTCCTGCCTCAGCCTCCCAAGTAGCTGGGATTACAGGCATGCACCAGGATGTCTGGCTAATTTTTGTATTTTTAGTAAAGGTGGGTTCTCCCCATGTTGGCCGGTCTGATCTTGAGCCCCTGACCTCAAGTGATCTGCACACCTAGGCCTCCCAAAGTGCTGGGATTACAGGTGTGAGCCACCACACCCAGCCATATGTAATCATTTTTATATGTTGCTGGATTTAATTTGCTAGTGTTTCTGAGAATTTCTACATCTATATTTATATGGGATTTTGGTTAGTAGTCCTCTTTACTTGTGATTCTTTTGTCTGATTTTGACATTGAGGTAATCCTTGCTAATAAATGAATTGAGAAATGTTACCTTGCCTTCTATTGCTGAAAGGGTTTGTGAGATATTGGTAGTAACTTTTCATTAAATGTTGCTGAAATTTAAAATTTAAGCAACTTGATATTATGCTTTCTTATTTTAAAATATTCAGATTATCTTTTTACTTGTTATATGGCAATTCATATAGTCAATTTTCTTATATATATAAGTAGTTTGTGTGTTTATATATAGAGATATATATATACACAGATTCTATTTATAGAATGTTTTCCTAATTTACTTCTATAATCTGTGCCTATCACATTTATTTTTACTTCATAATATACTGTGAAAATTGATATTCTGGTTACTTGACATGAAATAATCTGGAATAAAATATAAAATAAGACTTTAGCCCTATTAATTAATAACTCAAATTTTCTCGTTAGAATAGAGAATATAACTATAATTGTATTATTTAATTCTCATGTTTACTTTCCAAAACAAATGACTTAATATAACCTTAGCTAAACTGACATTTGACTCTGGACTTTATAAAGCAGGCAAAGAAATCCTCTCCTTTAATTTTAGCAATATTTAGGTATGACAGACAAATAAGTTTTAATAAGAACAACAAAATAATATTATATTTAAAGAAAGCTATAACCAAAAGAATCTGACAATCACTGTTATGAGTATTTAGGGCATAAAATATGTGAGGCATTATTCTAAGCCATTGAACATTGATAGGCTTAACTTCTAAGAGTTTACAGTGACTATATCAAATATTTATTGAATAAAAAATTGTACCATTTTAAAAATTATATTTTAAATTAATACATAATCACTGTATGTATTCATTGGGTACTATGTCATATTTTAATATGTTCATGTGCAAAATTTTTAAATCAAGCTAACTAAAAAATTTATCACCTCACATACTTAGGATATTTTTGTGTCAAAAACATATAAAATCTCTTTATAGCAATTTTGAAATATAGAATGCATTATTTATTATAG
>NW_016814807.1:0-389 GCF_001698545.2 Rhinopithecus bieti | reverse complement strand
TGTCCTGAATGGTATTACCTAGGTTTTCTTGTAGGGTTTTATGGTTTTAGGTTTTACGTTTAAGTCTTCAATCCATCTTGAGTTAATTTTTGTATAAGGTGTAAGGAAGGGGTCCAGTTTCAGTTTTCTGCACATGGCTAGCCTCTTTTCCCAGCACTATTTACTGAAAAGGGGATCCTTTTCCCATTGCTTGTTTTGGTCAGGTTTGTCAAAGATCAGATGGCTGTTGATTTGGGGTGTCATTTCTGAAGTCTCTGTTCTCCTCCATTGGTCTACATGTCTGTTTTGGTACCAGTACCATGCTGTTTTGTTTACTGTAGTCTTGTGGAATGGTTTGATATCAGGTAGCGTGATGCCTCCAGCTTTGTTCTTTTCCTTAGGATTGTCTT
>NW_016814805.1:0-4219 GCF_001698545.2 Rhinopithecus bieti | reverse complement strand
CATCTTGCTCCGCCCCCTCTGTACCTGTATTTCTTTTGTGAATTCAGGAATTCCTTTTTTATTTAAAAGAATCTTGTCCTTCCAAATGTTTTGTAAAAATTATCCTATACATTCTGAAGTTTTATTTTGTTTCACAATTGGATCTTTATTGCAGTTGGATTGTATTTTTGTATTTGATATGTGATAGGGTATATAACCTGATTATGTGAGCTTCATTTATTAAAACATATTTACTATAATGAATATAAATGCCATTTTAAATATCTTTTCATTTTATGTATTTCTATTTTAGATTTCTATTCTGTTTTATTGATACAGTTATGTATCATTGCATACTTTGTTTTTAATACTTTAGTAAGTTTTAATGTCTTTATTTTCACTCTTCTACAACCTGCTTCTCCCTTAGTTCCCTTACCTGAATAAATACTATTAATAACTCTGTCAGATGCTGCTTTAGTCCATCTGTTTTGACATAAGGAAATACTTGAGGCTAGGTTATTTATAAGGAAAAGAGGTCTTATTTTGTCTCATGGTTCTCTAGGCAGTACAAGAAACATGGTGCTGGCATCTGCTTCTGGCGACGGCCTCAGGGAGCTTCTACTCGTGGAGGAAGGTGAAGTGGGAGCAGATATGTCACACGGTGAGTGTGGGAACGAGAGGGTAATGGGAGAGGTGCTACACACTTGAACAACCAGATTTCGCCTGAACTGAGTGAGAACTCACTTCTCCCCAAGGTGATGGTGCTAAACTATTCATGAGGGATCCTGCCGTATAATCCAAACATCTCCCACCAGGCGCCCCACTTTCAACACTGAGGATTACATTTCAACATGAGATGTGGAGGGGACCAGTATCCAAACCATATCAGTTATTCAGTCAGAAAACCTTACGAGTTTTTCTTGACTGCTTACTTTCTCTCACAATCCTTATTCAATGCGCTAGAACACTCTTTTCTTTCTTTTATCAAAATATGTAAAAAATTCCACCACTTTTCACCACCTCCACCACTTTCACATTTACCGTCTTAGTTTATTCTATTATTTTTTTTGTTGTCCTGGACTATTACAATAGTTGCTTGATTCCCCCATTTCTAATCTTGATCACATAGCAGCCAGAGTGGTCTTCTTAAAATATAAATCACATTCTCATTCTCTCCAACTACTTTCCAGAGAGCTGCAGGCTTATCATACACATTGTCTGCCTTCCAAGTTATAGCAGTCAACAGTTCTACCAAATGGCATGCTGTTTTTATCTGTTCCTTTGCCTTTTAACAATCAAATGCTAAACCAATGCCACTAATTTTAAATTTATTGATTTAGGTAAGGGTATTCTCAGTGCTTCAAAAGCAGTGTCAAAATTGCAATGCCTTAATATAACTGAAGTTTATGTCTCTCTCATCTAATAGTTTAATGAGAGTCAGTGGATAAGTTTCTTATCCATAGAGTCATCTGGTTACCTAGACTCCTTCTATCTAGTGGCTACATTCCATAAGGCTTTGGAGTCCTCCATTGCATCTTCCCAACTACTTGGAATGAAAATTTGTAGAGCACGTTTTAGAGGACAGACCTGGGTGTGTGTGTGTGTGTGTGTGTGTGTATGTTGATGACTTTTTCATATACTTACTGGCCATTTGTATGTCTACTTTTATGAAAAAGTCTGTTTTGGTCATTTGCCCATTTTAATTGAGTTATTTGGATTTTGGTGTTGAATTGCTTGAGTTCATTATATTTTGTTTTTATATTAATTCCTTATCAAATTTATGGTTTCTCTCAATCCATAGATAGATTGCCTTTTCATTTCATTGACTTTTTTCTTTGCTTTGCACAATTTTTTTTTTTTTAAGTTCTTCACTACTCTGCAGAGGTTCTACTTATTTTTGCTTTTGTTGCCTGTGATTTTGGTGTCATACCCAGAAAATCAAGAATTATGTCAAGGAGCTTTTCCCCTATGTTTCCTTCCAGACATTTTATGGTGTTATGCTTAAAATTTTAATTCATTGAATTGATTTTTGTGTATGTGTCAAATAAGTGTCCAATTTTATTTTTTGCATGTGGATATCCAATTTTCTCAACCTGATTTATTTAAGGAATTATGTTGTCTTCATTGTGTATTGTTGGCACCCTTGTCAAAGATTAATTGACCATATATGCCTAGGTTTATTACTGGGCTCTTTAACCTGTTTGTTTGACCTATGTGTCTGTTTTATTATTATTATTTTTATTTTATGTGTCTGTTTATATGCCATTACGATACTGTTTAAATTTTGTTTATTATTTGTTTTATTGTACATTGAAATTTATAGCTGTATTTATTATGGGGTATGAAGCAATGTTATGATTTACGAGTATAATGTGGAATACTTAAAGCTAATTAACACATCTATCAGCTCAAATATGAACTTTCTTATAGTGAGAACATTTGAAATTTACTCTCATAGCAATTTTGAAATGTACAATATGCTATTATATTCACCATGCTGTACAGTAGATATCAAAGAAACCTTTATTCCTCATGAATAACTGAGATTTTATACTTTTTGACATCATCTCCTTATTACCCCCACCTACAGCCTCTGCAGCCACCATTCTGCTCTCTTCTTCTATGAGTTCAGTTGTTTTATCTTCCACATAGTGAGGACATGTGGTATTTGTCTTTCTGTGCTTGGCTTATTTCACTTAGCATAGTGTTCTACAATTCTATCCATGTCATTGCAATTGACAGAATTCTATTTTTAAAGGCTACATAGTATTCTACTCTGTCTGTGTGCTACATTTTCTTTATCCATTCATCCATTGATAAACAGGTTGATTCCATTACTTGGCTATCATGAATACTGCTGCCTGCAATGAACAAGGGAGTGCAGACATTTCTTTGACAAACAGGTTTTAAACTTTTGGGTAAATACCCAGAAATGCAATTGCCAGATCATATGGTGATTCTATTTTTAGTGCTTTGAGGAACCTCCATACTGTTTTTAATAGTGAATGTACTAGTTTACATTCCCGCTAACAGTGTACAAGAGTTACCTTTTCTCCATATCCTTACCAACATTTATCTTTGGTATTTTTGATAATAGGCATTCTGACCGATGTGAGATGACACCCATTGTGGTTTTAATTTGCATTTCCTTAATGATTAATGATGTTGAGCTTTAAAAAATATATATATATCTTTTCCATTTTTGTGTCTTCTTTTGAAAAATGTACATTCAGTCCCATGACCCGTTTTTTAAATCGGGTTTTCTATTTTCTTACTATTGAGTTTAGTTCCTTATATATGTTATGTATTAAATCCTTGATGAATGTATGGCTTGTACATGTTTTCTCCTAATTCATAGGTTGTCTCTTCAAATTATTAATAGCTTCCTTTGCTGTGCAGAAACTTTTCAATTTTATGTAATCACACTTGTCTATTTTGCTTTTGTTGCCTGTGCTTTTGGGGTCAAATAAAAAAATTATTACCTATACCAATGCTGTGCAGCTTTTACTTTATGTTTTCTTCTAATAGTTTTACAGTTTCTGGTATTACCTTTAGATTTTAATGTGAGTTTAATTTTTGTAAATGGTGTGAGATAAGGGTTCAATTTAATTCTTTGCTTGTGGGTATCCCATTTTCCTAACGCTATTCATTGAAGACTATCCTTTCCCCATTGTGTATTCTTAGCACCTTTGTTGAAAATCAATTGGCTATATAGGCTGGGTTCATGTCTGCATTTTCTGGCCTGTTCCATTGGTTGGTGTGTCTGCTTTTTTTGCCAGTACCATGCTGTTTTAATTACTGTAGCTTTATAGTGTAGTTTGAAATTGGGTAATAAGATGCCTACAGCATTGTTCTTTTCGTTCGTGATTGCCTTGGCTATTCAGGTTTTTGTGTGTGTGTGTGTGTGTGTGGTTCCATATGAATTTAAAATTTTTCTGTGTCTGTGAAAAGTGACATTGAAATTTTAATAGGATTGCATTGACACTATAGATTGCTTTGGGTAGTGTGGACATTTTTAAAAATCATGGGATATCTTTCCATTTATTTGTGTCTTCAATTTCTTTCATCAATTGTTTTATCATTTTTAGTGTACCTCTTTGGTCAAACTTTTTTCCTAATTTATTTTTTAAATAACTATTTAAATTAGATCATTCTCTTCATTTCTGTTTTGGATAGTTCATTGTTAATGTATAGAAACACTACTGATTAAGAAGAAGTCAAATTGTCCCTGTTTGCAGAT
>NW_016814804.1:0-1273 GCF_001698545.2 Rhinopithecus bieti | reverse complement strand
TAGCTGGGCGTGATGGCAGGTGCCTGTAGTTTCAGCTACTTGGGAGGCTAAGGCAGAAGAATTGCTTGAACCCAGGAGGCAGAGGTTGCAGTGAGTCGACATTGTGCCACTGCACTCCAGCCTGGGCGACAGAGTGAGACTCTTTCTCAAAATAAAATAAAATAAGATAATAAAAATAAAAAAAATTTGAATGTCAACAAGAAGTAACTTTTTAGTATATGTCCCAAATATTGAAGAAAAAACCCTCAGGAACCTAAATATTGTATGGTTTATTATTAGACATTATTAGAAAGCAAACTAAACATTTATTTGGAGGGATTCACTTTATAAACAGGTTGTATAGGAGTACCACATATAAAGGCCCATGAAATTTGAGTTCAAAGTGCAAAATGCGCAAGGAAACATGAGCAAGAGTCAGCAGAAATGTCAGACAGTAGAATTACACTTTTAAGAACTTTGTATAATTATTGGGTATACCTTATAAAAATATGTCTGATATAAAACAATAAAGAATTTAAGGCCGGGTGCAGTGGCTCAAGCCTGTAATCCCAGCACTTTGGGAGGCCGAGACGGGCGGATCACGAGGTCAGGAGATTGAGACCATCCTGGCTAACACGGTGAAACCCCATCTCTACTAAAACTACAGAAAACTAGCCGGGCGAGGTGGCGGGCGCCTGTAGTCCCAGCTACTCGGGAGGCTGAGGCAGGAGAATGGCGTAAACCCAGGAGGCGGAGCTTGCAGTGAACTGAGAACCGGCCACAGCACTCCAGCCTGGGCAACAGAGCGAGACTCCGTCTCAAAAAAAAAAAAAAAAAAAAGAATTTAAAACATGAGTACAGAATGAGAGATTGTTTCTGGGTAGATCTGAAAAAGATTCAAGTAGAATTTCTGGAAGTGAAAAATAAAATCATTGCAAAAAGCAATCCTTAAGGGATGAGTTAAAGAGCAAAACAGAACAACTGAAAAGCATTGATTTAGAAAGTAGATCTGGGGCTGGGCACAATGGCTCACGCCTGTAATTCCAGCACTTTGGGAAGCTGAGGTGGGTGGATTACCTGAGGTCAGGAGTTTGAGACTAGGCTGGCTAACATGGTGAAACCCTGTCTCTACTAAAATACAAAATCAGCTAAGCATGGTGGTGGACACCTGTAATGCCAGCTACTCAGGAGGCTGAGGCAGGAGAATCGCTTGAACCCAGGAGGCAAAGGTTGCAGTGAGCTGAGATCGCACCACTGCACGGCAGCCTGGGTGATAAGAGTGAAACTCCGTCTC
>NW_016814803.1:0-383 GCF_001698545.2 Rhinopithecus bieti | reverse complement strand
ACATACACACATGCACATACACACGCATACACACACACATGCACACACATACACACGCATACATACACATACACACATACACACGCATACATACACACATGCACACACACACGCATACATACACACGCACATGCACACACACACGCATACATACACATGCACACACACACACACGCATACATACACATGCACACACACACATACACACATGCACATACACACGCATACACACACACATGCACACACATACACACGCATACATACACATACACACATACACACGCATACATACACACATGCACACACATACACATGCATACATACACATGCACACACACACGCATACATACACACACATGCACACACATACGCATACATACACA
>NW_016814802.1:0-2021 GCF_001698545.2 Rhinopithecus bieti | reverse complement strand
ATTTTTAAAATGTTCCTTTAGTTTTGTATTTATCCAATTCTCTGTGACAAATTAGTATTAGTTTTGTAATCAGATAAAATGTTGTAGATACATTTATAACATAAGTTTTTTTTTTCTGATTCTTTCTCTTATTTTGTACACTAAGTGCAGTAAGCTGTACTCGAGGGTTTCTTTCAAGTCTTGGATCTTTAAAAGATCAAGCGAGGCTTGGGAGAGGTCAGGGAAAATAAAATATGGACTGAGTAGTTTAGATGCTTCGCGTAGAATAAATGAGGCTTTTAAAGTTTCTAGGTGATTCATTCCAGCTCATGAGCTAAACTGCTACATGACACATTAGAACTGGGACTCACCGGTGCTGACGAGTCTGCCTGGAGTGTCCTTGGAAGCCCAGGCGGTGTCATGCTATGGGGAGGCCGGTCAGGGAATCGAGACTCTTGGCCGTTTCTTCTTAAGAGCCGTGGCTAACGGGAGGCTTTGCTCAGCGCAGGGAAGCAAAACTCATTCCTGGGGAAAGGGCATGAAAACAACCAGGAACCATTTGAGAGCGCAGCTTAACAGATCGACTCTTAAGAAAAGGATTGGAATTTTTTTTTTTTTTTGAGACGGAGTCTCGCTGTGCCGCCCAGGCTGGAGTGAGTGGCGCCATCTCGGCTCACTGCAAGCTCCGCCTCCCGGGTTCCCGCCATTCTCCTGCCTCAGCCTCCCGAGTAGCTGGGACTACAGGCGCCGCCACCTCGCCCGGCTAGTTTTGTATTTTAGTAGAGACGGGGTTTCACCGTGTTCGCCAGGATGGTCTCGATCTCCTGACCTCGTGATTCGCCCGCCTCGGCCTCCCACAGTGCTGGGATGACAGGCGGGAGCCACCGCGCCCGGCCCGGCCGCTGCCGTTTTGCGCCCTTATCTCCTTCCGGCTTCCGTGAAGAAGCGAGGCCGAGAGCCTGTGACTGGACCTTCTCTGGGGCACTGGGGAGGAGGAGTGGGGGACTGGACACCCCCTGCAACACTTCCCCGGCTCCGGCAGCGGGTCGCTGTGTCCATTTGGAGAGTTAGAGAGAGATCGTCCCCAGTAGCCCCTCTCTGCCATCTGAGCCTTTCTCTGCAGAGATGGAAATCTACTTTAAAAACTTGGTCCGTTTCTTCCTCTTCAGACCTTCTGAGTTGACTTGCCCACTTTATGAGTTTACTGAAAGCAAAAAACAAAAAACAAAACCCAAATAAAAGCCTAGCACAATCACCTTTTACCCGAAGGTCGTTTGGGTAGTAGTTAGTCAAAAGGATGGAGTGTTGGACAAAAATCGTCCTATGTACCAGGCATTTACGGGGAGACTGCAGGTCCTTCCCCCAGTGGTCACACATCACAGCTTTCTGGGCCATCTGGGTCTGGCTTCTGCAGTGCAGATACAGCAGAGGGGGTCCTGTGCTATGTGCTGTGATCACTACCTACTGTGATCCCAGCATCTCCAAATGGGATTACTCCACTGCTAGGCAAATTGCACCGGGTTCTTTAATGATGGGGTGTTGACACATGGAGTGTGATGAATCCCTTACTGCTAACCTTCCCAGAGGAGGTATCGCGGTCCCCTGCTGGCTGAATTACAAGTGCTGGAAAAGCCTAGGATTGACTGCGGCAATTGCAGCGCTAGGTGGAGTTCAGTGGGTGGCAGCTAGAAAGATACCACATGGTTAAACGCATATTCATTACCTGAAGAGCAGACAGCCCAGGGGAAGAGTGTATTTCAGTTCTTGACAGTTTGTCAAGGCACAGTGCTGCCAATAGTTCCTTTGTTTGACAATCAGTTCATTTTCCTAATTCAAAAGGCCAATACCAGGGCAAAAGATGTTTTCAAGATGGAAAGTAGAACTTTGCTTCAGTGTGTATGTATGGTAAGTGCATGAAAAAAGCTGTAAGCTACATGTCACTTGGAGTCTTCTTTTGACCTTAACATTCACTCTGTTTCATATTGTCTGTAAAGATCAATGCCCTCTTCAGTAATTCTGCGAATCTGTGGATATGAGTGTGT
>NW_016814801.1:0-1512 GCF_001698545.2 Rhinopithecus bieti | reverse complement strand
CTTCACATTCTCAGACCAATACTTCAAACAAAAAAACAAAAAAACTTACCATTTCAACAAAGAAGAGTAAATTCCACTTTTTTTTTTTTCTTTTTTGAGATGGAGTCTTGCACTGTTGCCCAGGCTGGAGTGCAGTAGTGCAATCTCTGCTCACTGCAACCTCTGCCTTTCAGGTTCAAGCGATTCTCCTGCCTCAGCCTCCCAAGTAGCTGGGATTACAGGCACCTGCCACCAGGCCTGGCTAATTTTTTGTATTTTTAGTAGAGATGGGGTTTCACTACGTTGGTCAGGCTGATCTTGAACTCCTGACCTCATGATCCTCCCGCCTAGGCCTCCCAAAATGCTGGGATTACAGGTGTGAGCCATTGCGCCTGGCCTAAATTCCACTTTTGCAGCAGTGTACTATTAATACTAAAGCTAATTTTTTAAAAAATCTTAAACCCAGGCAATCTCAGTCAGCTTTGGCCACACAAGATTTTTGCAAACCTTATTATAACCTTTAAAAAATATCCATTGGCTTTTCTTTTTTCTCTTTTTTGAACAAAAATGCATTCTTCATAACTTTCCTTATAAGATACATTCTTTATTTCCTGTATACAGAGCTGTTTCCCTTAGAACAGTTTTAATTCTATTTATTAACTATAATGTTATTTCATAATAACCTTAATTTCTGGTGAAAGCCAGCAAGCGTTGTGAATGGTCTTATATCAGCATTCACCATTTCATAATATCTAGAAAGATGTTTCCCCAATCGTTCATGTATCTTAACAGAAACAAATATATTTAGTTTTTGCCATATAAAAACAAGATGCCAAAGTATATAAACTTAAACTTATGCTTATTTATTAGTATTTCAGTATTTTAACTTAGAAATGATTCAGCCATTTAACACATACCTATTACTTAATTTCACTTTAAGGTTTCAAGTTACCAAAACTATTTTTGAAACTGTTTTAAGTAGACCTCACATTTCCCAAAAGGCTAATGAAGTTCCATATTATTCTTAGCAAAAATCAGGCCAACAAGAAAGGAAGCGGCCAAGGGCCCAAGCATGTAATTATCAGGGGTTCGAGAAGAGAGTTTTCAGTCAACTGAGAAGTTCCCACGGGAGAAGCAGGATCCCAAAGAGAGAACAAGAGCAGAGAGGCCTGAAAAAAGCACAGCGTCAATATCATCTTCCAATCAAGCCGACTTCTGACCATAGAGCTCTTTAAAAATAATCCTGGCCGGGTACAGTGGCTCACACCTATAATCCCAGCACTTTGGGAGGCCGAGGTGGGTGGATCACTTGAGGTCAGGAGTTCAAGACCAGTCTGGCCAACATGGTGAAACCCCCGTCTCTACTAAAACTACAAAAATTAGCCAGGCATGGTGGTGCACACCTGTAATCCATCCTATTAGGGAGGCTGAAGCAGAAGAATTGTTTGAACCCGGGAGGTGGAGGTTGCAGTGAGCTGCAATCTCACCATTGCACTCCAGCCTGGGCAAAAAGAGTGAAAATCCGTCTCAAAA
>NW_016814800.1:5986-7989 GCF_001698545.2 Rhinopithecus bieti | reverse complement strand
GGTATAGGGAGGGTAGATAAAAGAGGCAAGCAGTTGCATTCTTCCGAGTCTTTTTTGTTGATGTTGTTGATTTCTTTCATCAAGGTTTTTGTTTGTTTGTTTTGGGTTTTTTTTGTTTTTTTTTTGTTTTTGAGACAAAATCTTGCTCTGTTGGCCAGACTGGAGTTCAGTTGCATGATCTGGGCTTATTGCAACCTCTGCCTCCCAGGTTCAAGCAATTCTCCCACCTCAGCCTCCTAAGTACCTGGGATTACAGGCGCCCACCACCACGCCCGGTTAATTTTTTGTATTTTTAGTAGAGATGGGATTTCAGCATATTGGCCAGGCTGGTCTCAAACTCCCAACCTCAGGTGATCCAACCGCCTCGGCCTCTCAAAGTGCTAGGATTACAGGCTTGAGCCACCGCACCTGGCCTTTATCATCAAACTTTATTTTAAGTTCTGGGGTACATGTGCAAGATATGCAGGTTTATTACACGAGAAAACGTGTGTCATGGTGGTTTGTTGCACAGATCAACCCCTTGCCTAGGTATTAGGCCCAGCATCCATTAGCTATTCTTCCTGATGCTCTCCCTCCCCCAACCCCCAACAGGTCCCCGTGTGTGTTGTTTCCCCGCTCCATGTGTCCATGTATCCTCTTCTGAGTCTTTGATTAGTCTTCACGGATGCTTTCTGCTCATGCTCAGTTAATCTGTATTTTCACATAAGATAAAATAATCATAGAGCAGAGGGCAGCAGTCAGACATGTGTTTGTCTCAGGCGAGCAGAGGGATGACTTTTTAGTTTTGTCCTTTGTCCTGTGCTTGTGATGATAAAATATCCATGTACATTGTCAGGGTGAAATTCAACATAACTGTTTTAGTGTAAAGATCTTGGAGGCCCACAAGGAATTTCTTTGTGGGCAGATTGTGAGAAGCCTATGTAGCTTTTTTTTTTTAGAGACAGAGTCTCTCTCTGTCACCCAGGCTGCAATGGCGCGATCTCGGTTCACTGCAACTTCCACCTCCTGGGTTCAAGCAATTCTCCTGCCTCAGCCTTCCGAGTAGCTGGGATTACAAGCACGCGACACAAAGTTAATTTTTATATTTTTAGTAAAGACTGGCTTTTGCCATTACTGACCAGGCTGGTTTCAAACTGCTGACCTCAAGTGATCCACCCACCTTGGCCTCCCAAAGTGCTGGGATTGCATGGCCACCACACCTGGCCATCATTATATATTACGGTGTAATAATAATAAAAATAGGCCGGGCCTAATAGAAATAGTCTGGCTAGGCCGGGCGCGGTGGCTCAAGCCTGTAATCCCAGCACTTTGGGAGGCCGAGACGGGTGGATCACGAGGTCAGGAGATTGAGACCATCCTGGCTAACACGGTGAAACCCCGTCTCTACTAAAAAATACAAAAAACTAGCTGGGCGAGGTGGCGGGCGCCTGTGGTCCCAGCTGCTCAGGAGGCTGAGGCAGGAGAATGGCGTAAACCCGGGAGGTGGAGCTTGCAGTGAGCTGAGATCCGGCCACTGCACTCTAGCCTGGGTGACAGAGCGAGACTCTGTCTCAAAAAAAAAAAAAAAAAAAGGAAATAGTCTGGCTAACATGATGAAACCCTATCTGTACTGAAAATACAAGAAAAGTAGCCGGGCATGGTGACATGCGCCTGTATTCCCAGCTACTCAGGAGGCTGAGGTAGGAGAGTTGCTTGAACCCGGGAGGTGGAGATTGCAGTGAGCTGAGACCACGCCATTGCACTCCAGCCTGGGCGAAACTCCATCTCAAAAATAAATAAATACATAAATAAATTGAATGACTCACAAATCTAGAGATTAAGTGTTAATGCATCTCTTTATTTATTTTTTTTGAGACGGACTCTCTGTCACCCACCGCGCCTGGCCCTGTGTTAATGCATCTTAAAGATCTAAATCAGAAAGGTGGGCTTATAATTGACAAGATGTGCCGGGCGTGGTGGCTCACGCCTGTAATCCCAATACTTTGGGAGGCCGAGGCGGGCGG
>NW_016814800.1:0-3792 GCF_001698545.2 Rhinopithecus bieti | reverse complement strand
ATCTCAGCTCACTGCAAGCTCCGCCTCCCGGGTTCACGCCATTCTCCTGCCTCAGCCTCCCGAGCAGCTGGGACCACAGGCGCCCGCCACCTCGCCTGGCTAGTTTTTTGTATTTTTTAGTAGAGACGGGGTTTCACCGTGTTAGCCAGGATGGCCTCGATCTCGTGACCTCGTGATCCACCCGTCTCGGCCTCCCAAAGTGCTGGGATTACAGGCTTGAGGCACCGTGCCCGGCCCAGTCTATTGTACTTTAGAAGTACATAGACTTGCTGGGCACGGTGGCTCAGTCCTGTAATCCCAGCACTTTGGGAGGCCAAGGCAGGCGGATCACGAGGTCAAGAGATGGAGACCATCCTGGCCAACATGGTGAAACCCCATCTCTACCAAAAAGACAAAAATTAGCTGGGCATGGTGGCGGGTGCCTTGTAGTCCCAGCTACTCCGGAGGCTGAGGCAGGAGAATTGCTTGAATCCAGGCGGCAGAGGTTGCAGTGAGCCGAGATCGTGCCGCTGCACTCCAGCCTGGCGACAGAGCAAGACTCCGTCTCAAAAAAAAAAGGAAGTACATGGACTCATAGACTTAATAATGTGAAGAACAACAGGCTGGCATCAAAAATCAGAACATAAGGACAAAGTGAAAACAGCAATAGGTCAGTTAAACACCAACTGGTGTCTCTAAGATATAATGAAAAAAGTGCTGGTATTTACGTAATTTTGATAATAGAGGCAAAATATAGTGTGCACATATTTGGAGGAAAAGTAGCATTAGAGTCATCTCCAGGAAGGACTGTGCCAAATAAATACACCACCAAGCCTACATCCATACACACCCACACCCACCCACCCACACACACACACACACACACCCCTACCTAATCTGAGGGTGGTTCAGATTGGTACTGGGTGGAGTCAAAAGGAAGGACTTTAGCTTTTGTATAAATATGTAATTACAGGTATGTATGTTTGAGAAGTTATGGGGGTTCTGCAGGCCGTTACCCCTTCCCCAACTGGCTACCGCTCAGAGTAAATAAGTCAGTGTGAGCAGATCCATGTGGCTTTGCCTTTGCCTTCTTTACCGTTGGAATCACTGCAAAGACCATTTCTAAGATTGGAAAATGAGGAAGTTGACTCCCTTGGCAGTACTTGTGAATTGAATTGGGATGGTAGTGTTCAGGACAGGCTTTTTGCTCTCTGCCAAAGAGGGGTGAAATCCCTTGGAGGAAGGGAGTTATTGAACTATGGTGGAGGGGAAGTTGGCAATGCAGCCATCTGAGATACCCAGGGTAGAGGGTGCCTTGTCAAGACAATGTGAATGTCCCTGGTGCCTGGCCGGCCTTTGTACCATCCCTAAACCTGGGTCAGGCTAATCCCCAGACTAGGCAGCTCTCTCAGTGGGGACTCTGAGAACTGCTGGGTGCTTTTGCTTTGTAGACTTAACCCCAATTGTAATTGGTTATTCAGGTGATTATTCCTGCAACTCCATGTCCCAGGGACTGTCTTTTTTTTTTTTTTTTTTTTTTTTGAGACGGAGTCTCACGCTGTCTCACGCTGTCACACTACAGGCTGGAGTGCAGTGGTGCGATCTCGGCTCACTGCAATCTCTGCCTCCTGGCAGAGATTCTCCTGCCTCAGCCTCCCGAGTAGCTGGGACTACAGGCCCCCGCCACCATGCCCGGCTAATTTTTTGTATTTTTAGTAGAGATGGGGTTTCACCGTGTTAGCCAGGATGGTCTCGATCTCCTGACCTCGTGATCGGCCCGCCTCGGCCTCCCAAAGTGCTGGGATTACAAGCGTGAGCCATTGTGCTCAGCTCCAGGGACTCTCTTGATTAGTCACTTCTCTATCCATTGCAGCTGGCACTTCACTGATGTCTCAGTTTTGGTTGAATGCAAGACAGTATGCTTTATTATTTAGGGCCATATATATATGTAATGTAAGAATAAAGAAATGTATGGGATCATTTGACAACAAATTCAGCAAAATGAAGAATTTGATGGGAAGGAAAGAGATTTACTCCTAGGGCTATTCAGGAGTCTTCAGTTGTGTTGGTAATGTTTTACTTCATGAGGTGTTTGTTTGTTTGATATGGGACCTTGCTGTGTCGCGCACGCTGGAGTGCAGTGGCACAGTCATAGCTCACTGCAGCCACAAACCCCTGGTCTCAAGCAAAACTCCCACCTCAGCCTCCTGAGTATCTGGGACTACAGGCACGCACCACCACTGCCGGCTTATTTTTAAATTTTTGTAGAGACAAGATTTCCCTGTGTTGCCCAGGCTGGTCTTGAACTCCAGGCCTCAAGTGATCTTCCTGCCATGTTCTCCCAAAGTGTTGGTATTATAGGTTTGAGCTGTGGTCCCATGTTTTAAAAAATACCTTTTTATCTTAAATTCTTCGTAATACATTTAAAATATACTTAGGAATGAGTGAATGATAGTTAATGTAGCGGGTCATCAGAGCCCCTTAGTAATTAAAGGTTTATAGCCAAGCAGCCTTATTCTTTTTATTTTTTTTTTGAGACAGGGTCTTGCTCTCTTGCCCAGGCTGGAATACAGTGGCACAATCACTTCTCACTGCAGCCTGGAACTCCTGGGCTCAGTTGATCTTCCCACTTCACCCTCCTAAGTAGCAGGGACTACAGATGCAAGCCACTGTACTTTTTTTTTCATTTTTGTAGATATGGAGTCTCACTATGTTGCCCATACTGGTCTCTACCTCCTGGGCTCAAGTGATCCTCCTGCCTCAGCCTCCCAAAGTGCTGGGATTACAGGCATGAGCCACTGTGCTCTGCCCAAGCAGCCTTATTCTGATTTCATGTTCATTAAGGAACTTTCTTCACAAGCAACTTTAGCCTCAAATGAACTGCTCCTTGAGGCAACAGGTTGTTCATTGTGCAGGCTAAAGCAACTCCATCTTGGATGCTAATCAGCCATGTTGACTGCTGATTAACTTCTGTTCTGGGAAGGCCTCTAAGATTTCCAGTTAATCTACTGTTCTTTGTATAAGAGCAGGTGCTTACCATAAATCTGGTTCAAAACAACTTTGATGTTATTGTACTTCAGTTGGCCTTCACATTCCTTGTGAATCATGTAAACTTTTTCCCCATGATGTGTAAGCCCTAGGTCTGGGGTAGTCATTGCGTGGCATCCACCATCCTGTCTCGCTGCCACTTGAGATGCAAACATGGCTTCTGTTTGTAAGTCCCTGTTAAATGTTTCTTTCTGAGAAACTGGATTTGTCAGTCTCTTTCTTCAGCCTCTCAGCTTCCTTGGACTTTTTCATAGACCTGCCCACTGCAGAACATCATTCAAGTCCATTTTCACATCTGGTCTGCATGATATTTACATTCTATTCTTCATCGTCACTCGCCTTCTTGTATATTTTCCTTGGCAGCTTGTTCGAGCTTAGTCAGACTGAGGTATCTCTCTAGAAATTAATCAATACTGAGGCACTAAACATGTTGAAGATTAAGGCAGAAGGCATGACCCTGAGGCATGCAACATTCACCACCATATGAGGCTTCTTGGGAAAAACCCAATTAGCCTGCCCAGGTTGCTACCCCTCTCCCTCTGCTTGCCTTCAGACTTACATAGTCTTTTTTTTTTTTTTTTCTTTGAGACAGAGTCTCACTCTGTCACCCAGGCTGGAGTGCAATGGCGCCATCTTGGCTCACTACAATCTCCACCTCCCGGGTTCAAGCACTTCTCCTGCCTCAGCCTCCCAAGTAGCTGGGATTATAGGCACATGCCACAATGCCTGGCTAATTTTTATATTTATTTATTTATTTATTTATTT
>NW_016814799.1:518782-519901 GCF_001698545.2 Rhinopithecus bieti | reverse complement strand
GAGCATGTTCTAACCCAATGCAAGGAAGCTAAGAATGTTGGAAAAAAAGGTTAGATGAATTGCTAACTAGAATAACCAGTTTAGAGAAAAACATAAATTACTTGATGGAACTGAAAACCATAGCAAGAGAACTTCGTGAAGCATACACAAGTATCAATAGCCAAATCGATCAAGTGTAAGAAAGGATATCAGTGATAGGAGATCAACTTAATGAAATAAAGCTAGAAGACAAGATTAGAGAAAAAAATAAACAGGAATGAACAAAGCCTCCGAGAAATATGGGACTATGTGAAAAGACCAAATCTACATTTGATTGGTGTACCTGAAAGTGATGGGGAGAATGGAACCAAGTTGGAAAACACTCTTCGGGATACTATCCAGGAGAACTCCCCAACCTAGCAAAACAGGCCAACATTCAAATTCAGGAAATACAGAGATTACCACAAAGATACTCCTCGAGAAGAGCAACCCCAAGGAACATAATTGTCAGATTCACCAAGATTGAAATGAAGAAAAAATGTTAAGGGCATCCAGAGAGAAAGGTCGGGTTACCCACAAAGGGAAGCCCAAAAGACTAACAGCGGATCTCTCAGCAGAAACCCTACAAGCCAGAAGAGATTGGGGTCAATATTCAACATTCTTAAGGAAAAGAATTTTCAACCAGAATTTCACATCCAGCCAAACTAAGCTTCATAAGTGATGGAGAAATAAAATCCTTTATGGACAAGCAAATGCTGAGAAATTTTGTCACCACCAGACCTGCCTTACAAGGCTCCTGAATGAAGCACTAAACATGGAAAGGAACAACTGGTACCAGCCACTGCAAAAGCATACCAAATTGTAAAGAACATTGACACTATGAAGAAACTGCATCAATTAACGGGCAGAACAACCAGCTAGTATCATAATGACAGGATCAAATTCACACATAACAATATTAACCTGAAATGTAAACAGACTAAATGCTACAATTAAAAGACACAGACTGGCAAATTGAATGAAGAGTCACGGCCCATCAGCGTGCGTATTCAGGAGACCCATCTCACGTGCAAAGACACACATAGGCTCAAAATAAAGGGATGGAGGAATATTTACCAAGAAAATGGGAAGCAAAAAAAA
>NW_016814799.1:486138-512221 GCF_001698545.2 Rhinopithecus bieti | reverse complement strand
AGAAAGACTTGGAATCAACCCAAATGTCCATCTGTGACAGACTGGATTAAGAAAATGTGGCACATATACACCATGGAATACTATGCAGCCATAAAAAAGGATGAGTTTGCGTCCTTTGTAGGGACATGGATGCAGCTGGAAACCATCATTCTTAGCAAACTATCACAAGAAGAGGAAACCAAACACCGCATGTTCTCACTCATAGGTGGGAACTGAACAATGAGATCACTTGGACTCGGGAAGGGGAACATCACACACCGGGGCCTATCATGGGGAGGGGGGAGGGAGGAGGGATTGCATTGGGAGTTATACCTGATATAAATGATGAATTGATGGGTGCTGACGAGTTGATGGGTGCAGCACACCAACATGGCACAAGTAAACATATGTAACAAACCTGCACGTTATGCACATGTACCCTAGAACTTAAAGTATAATAATAAAAAAAAATTAAAAAAAAAAAAGAATGATACTATGGACTTTGGGGACTCAGAGGAAGGCATGGGAGTGGAGTGATGGATAAAAGACTACAGATTGGGTACAGTGTACACTGCTCGGGTGATGGGTGTACCAATAT
Source organism: Rhinopithecus bieti (assembly GCF_001698545.2). Taxonomy (NCBI): domain Eukaryota; kingdom Metazoa; phylum Chordata; class Mammalia; order Primates; family Cercopithecidae; genus Rhinopithecus; species Rhinopithecus bieti. The sequence continues at coordinate 511,644 of NW_016814799.1, read as the reverse complement.
CTCAGAAATCACTGCTAAAGAACTTATTCATGTAAGCAAACACCACCTGTTCTTCTAAAAATCAATTAAAATTAAATAAATAAATAATAAAATGTATGTAGGCTTGTAGTAGTCAGATCAAATACACAGAGGATAAAATTATTTAGATTTTTTTTGGATTGAATGGGGATCAAGATATAACAAAGCACCAGAAAATTTTCTTGTGAAGTGTTTTAGCATTGTATATCATAGCTCAATCCTTTTTGGAAAAGTCCAGAAAATTATGGAAATCTTAGGAAATCTACTCTATATGAAAAGGATATATACTTCATAATTGACCTTTAATTTCATATCAGCACATTATTAATCTATTCAACAAATACTTCTTGAAATACACCATGTCCCAGGATCTGCACAAAGCAGTGAACAAAATAGTCAAGCTTCCCATGATCATGGCCCTCTATTCTAGACCAGCACTTATCAATGAATACAATAGCTACTAGATCCGTGTGGCTAGACCAAGTCGAAAGGTGCTGTAAGTGTAAAATACATAATGGATTTCCAACACTTAGTGTGAAAAAATAAGTTAAATATCTCACTAATCATTTTTACATTGATTACATGTTAAAATGATAATATTTTGGCCATATTAACGGAAGTAGATGTTACAATTAGCTTCACCTGTTTCTCTTTACTCTTTTAATGTGGCCACTAGAAAATTTTAAATCACATATTCAGCTTATACTCTATTTCCACTGGACAGCACTGTTCTAGATCAGGGGCTCTCAAACTTCCCTGTATGCAAAATTGTACAGGAAGCTTTAGAGATACAGATTCCCAGACTCCACCCTCAGAAAGATTCTTATCCTATTAGTCTGGACTGGGACTCTTGTGCTGACATTTCTTTTTAAATCTCCCAACTGAGACAATATACAACTCTTCCAGGGTGTGTGGAAGACAGATATCTGCCCTAGCCCTCTGGAATATATCCATTTGGCCATCCTCTAATGGGCATCCTCTCTGTTTGTAGTCATATTGAAATGCATTCAAAAATTGTTTGATAATTCTTCCTTTGAAAAATGGAGTTTAATTCCCCTCCTCTTCTGTGTGGAAAGGTCTCAATGACTGGCTTCTAACTGACAGAATGTGGCAGAAGTGACAGTATATGACTTCCAAGACTAAGTCATAAAAAGCATGTGGCTTCCTTCTTGCACTCTCTCTTCTCTGTCCTGGGAGAAGCCATCTGCCACGTCATGAAGGCACTCAAGCAGCCCAGTGGAAAAGCCCACTGGGTAAGAAATTGAAGCCTCCTGCCGACAGCCAGGAGGAACCAGCCGGGCATGTAAGTGAAACACCTTGGAAAAGGATCATCCGACCTCAGTCAGACCTTTAGATGCCTGCAGCCATGACCAATATCTGCAACTTCATGAGAAATCCTGAGCCAAAACCACCCAACTAAGTCAATCCCAGATTTTTGATGTACAGAAACTGATGAGATAATACAGGTTTATTGTTTTAGATTGCTAAGGTTTAGGTAATTTTTGTGCAGCAATAAATACCTAACATGCTGTGACACTGGGTCTCGCCACTCCTCATCATTACCTCAGCAAGGCCAACTTCTATGGTGAACTGCCCCAGCAACTTGGAGCCATTTATAAGGGTGCTGCACGGTTTTCCTTTTCCAGGTGAGAGCCCAGTAGCCACAGACAACCATGTGGTTGTGAGGATCTTCCCACTAGGTGGGCACCCAGAGAGGTGCCTCAGTGCTGGCAGTCAGCAATCACATAGCCCAGCTGCCTGGGATCTGCACACGGCTGCAGCTTTGATGCCTTGCTGGTTGTAACACAGCGTGGCACTTGGTGAAAAGGCACCAGAATAACTTTCTGGGTCCTTTGACCTTTGCTAGGGGCATGAATTTTGGTGTGTCTCCACCCTCCTCCCCAGTCTGTTTTCACTCTTCTCAACCTCCATCCTAAAACAAAGCTCCCCTTCAAAACAGGGCTGCTGAGAAACACACAGGCACATCCACGCCCATTTCTATTGTTCCTGGCTGCAAATTCCCTCTTGCCCAGCCATTTCTCGCTTCCTGCATATGTCTGTAGACCCATAGCTGCAACTGCCTATGATTGCAATTTTATCCCTACTTCTGATATTATATACATCCCAGTTTCCCCTTTGCCTCCCCAAACATACTCCCACTGTCCACATCCCCTACGTTTCCTGGCACATAGGCAGCCCTCTGGAGGAACTAGTACAATACACACTTCTACCCAGGTTTTTCTCCCTGGAGGAAGCAATGAAGGAAGCCTTATGCCAGTCTTGGTCGATTACAGAAAGAACTATTGTAGATTCATAGTCTTGGTCAAGAAATTCTGCTCTAGTTGGTTTGGCAATAATACTAACAGAAAAGTAATAATGCTTAACTTCCTTTTTTGATAGCATTATTTTAAGTTAAATTCCTTCAACTTGAAGTTCTTTAAGATTTATAAGGTTAGGAGCTAGTTTCAGCGATCCCCCAAGTTTCTCTAAAATGAACACCTAAGTATTAACATTAATCAAATGCTTTTTGGGTTTTTTTCCAGCGCAAAAGTGGAAACAAAGCTTACTTTATTCCTCAAGTGTTTCCCCCCATGTTTTTGCCTGGCCTGAAATCAGACTTATGTTCTAAAAAGGAGCGATTAAGTGCAGACTTCTGTTTTAACAGGATGTATTTAAGGCAGCCAGGAGCATTCTCCCTGCATTAAGTTGAAAGGTCTTAATCAGAATGAAAAATTGATTACTTGTCTTGATATATGAGTCACTTATTGTTACAAGGAGCTATCCATTTAAGTGTATGATATTTCAGCTTTGCATAAATAACTTCTCCTTTCTTTTTGACTCTATAAATATGCAGGTTCAAACACAAGAACATCTGACTCTAGGGGGCTTGTGTCTGAGTCTTGAACCGTGCTGTCAAAGGATAATTCGGATTTCTCCCCTCTATCCCCACTCACACACACTTTTTGAATGTTCTTCTATCCTGTGCCTCCCGCTTTACTCTCTTCCACCTCAAACAGATAATCCATGTTTTTCAAAAGGTGCCTTGTTACTGAAAGGATAACTGGAAACTCACCAGCTTGCATTTTAGGCTACTGGGCTTCACTCCTTTTAATAACAGACAAAGGAGAAGTCCGCTAATGATGTTGACCCACCTCGGCTTGTGTTTGTGTAATGTTTGAAAGAGGTTTTGTTATCATTAGACATTCCTGAACAATCGCTCTCAGAACATCAAGCACCGAGCCGAGCGGAGAGGTGAGAGTCAGGATGGGGGCGGGGGACCGGAAAGGCTCCTGGTCCAGTCCTCCCTGCTTGTTCAGCGCCATCTACTGGGAGATTACAATGCGACTTCAGAAACAAGAGCTCATGTGGTCCTGAATACAGGGAGGAAGGTTTTACATCCATCCTCACAGGTGGTACATAATTACTCACTGTTTATCGTACGTGGGTTACATATATGCGCATTTTGAATTATAAACAACAAATATTTAATCTTGTTATTTAATCTTACATTGTCTCTAACCTGAGATATTTGACTCATTAACTTGTCCTTGATGAGTGGGCAGGGAATGCAAATAATTGTAATATCATCAAAGCAAGTAACACCTGGAAAAATCTCACAAACAGCATTCCAAAGTTAGATAAAATAGAATGCTGTTCTAGCGTGGCTCTTTATTATAGTTTATTATCTTTCAAACTACATTATTTTAAGATAAACTGATATATATAAATAATTTTTTAGATAATCAAAATTTTAAGCACCATAATGTTTAATATTATTTTCAAAGGAATACCAAGGAAAATTAAACTTTTATGCATGACCAAGAGCTGTTTATTATGAACATCATTTACTATGCAAGTCCTCAGGAACAATTATAATACGTGGAACTGTTTGCCCTCATGCTAAATGCTCCTTTTCCAGTTAAGTTCTTGTCTCTTCTTTTCATTGCTTTTCTTACTTCTTATATCCAAAGTAATTCTACCTTCCTGTAGCACCTTATGCATGCACCACATGTCTTCATTTTTTACTTATTTTAAACTTACTGGTAGGCAATCATATAACTAAATTTAGTAGAAGAAGTGAGAACTGCTGTGGCTCATCTATGAGTAAAGTGTACATGTAATGAATGAAATTTGTGACAACACTTGCCTGTCTTATTCCACTTTATTCTGAACTAGCAGATGTCTTCGAGAAAATTGAAATGGCTGAATAAGCCCCCTTCAAACACAGCAGTCCCCAACCTTTTTGGCACCAGGAACCAGTTTCGTGAAAGACACTTTTGCCACATACATCGGGGTAGGGGAAGGCGGGGTAGAGAATGGTTTTGGGATGTTACTTTTTCACCTCAGATCATCAGGCATTAATTATTCATTAGATTCTCATAAGGAACATGCAACCTAGATCCCTCGCATGTGCAGTTCACAACGGGGTTTGCTCTCCTATGACAATCTAATGCCGCTGCTGATCTGACAAGAGGCGGAGCTTAGGCAGTAATGCTCGCTTGCCCCACTCACCTCCTGCTGTGCAGCCCGGTTCCTAACAGGCTACGGACCACTACCCCTGCTGCGCTTGCCTGTTCAATAAGTTAAATGCAGTAGATTTGGGTATACTATTAGTCAAGGGACATTTGCCAAAATATATGTTCACACAGAAAATTTAGAAAAGGCCCAACTCAACTGGTACAACAACATAAGGCAGATACTCTGTTAAATATTCCCAACAGTACAGTTATGTTAATTTCATTTCTTGACTAGTTTATGGATTGCTTCCTTTTTGAAACCAAGCAGGGATAAATGAGAGCTAACTGGACATTCTTAACTTTCTACTCAGTCACAGACTCCTTTTAATCCAACAATTTAGCAGCTGATATAAACTAACAAGATAGTTACTTTTTAATATCCATGACATTCTAATCCAGTTCTAGAATAACAGGTGGACGCTAGAAGATGGTAATAGCTATATGTTGCCTCTACTCATAGGTTAGCTCCTTGGTTAAAACACTATGTTAGGGGACCAAGATCATGAATATGATTTCCCTCCCCAGGGGCATGTCCCATTCTGTGGGAGCTGATGATTATACCACTTGGAGAGCTCTTTAAGAAACAGAACTTAAAAGTACCATTAGTTAAGAAAGTGACTAAGAATAATTTTACAAAGGTGGCAAATACTATAAGTATCACAAAATCCAGGTTAACAGAATGTGTGTACTAACTACCTGACACTTCTGCAATATTTTCTACTTTTAATCTGCATGCTCTTTGAATGCCTCTTTAAATGAAAATTTTATAATTTTCTATAGCAACAATGAAGGGTACTTTTGTGTTTCCTCTAGCAGAAGTTCTTTCATTTTAGACAAATTTTAGAAACAATGGGGGAAAAATGTAGCTTCTACAAAAGGAAACGTGGAATTACCACCTAAGGGATGAGCTTGGCCTTCTGAAGGAATAAACGAAAAGAATATTAGTTAATGTGCAGGGATCCAGTTAAGTTTATTTTGGAAATGGTTTTGATACTGTCAATGAAAGGCAGTAGTGTATCCCGGCATTTAACAGCTTGGACCACTTAAAACTGTGTGACTTTGGGAACTAGCAGTTTCTTTGCACTGCAGTTCACTAATAAAAGTTACTGGAAGGATTGAGAAGGTTAATGTAACATATTTAACACAGTGCTTGTCTTGTTGTTGTTTTGCTTCACTTATGAATGGTTTTGCTTTAAATATTAACAATAGTCCAAAAAAATCAAATAAACTCCCCCAGTGATGCTGATGCACGGCCAGGAATGGAGACCACCAGACCACACTTGTACCAAAAATCTAGCTTCTTTGATAGGACATGCTTTGGGGATAGGTTGAGAGAGAAAACAGTAAAATGATTCCTTATCTAGTGAAGAAGAAATACATTCATTTTAAGCCAACTTTGCAGCCACAAAAAATGATGGATTTAAAGACTTGTTTGGTCATGTTTCCAAATATCAGATAAAAGTTTTAAAAAAGGTACTTTACATCAAAAGTTCATCCACCATGAACAAGTTGGCTTCATCCCTGGGATGTAAGGCTGGTTCAACCTACAAAAATCAATAAACATAATCCATCACATAAACAGAACCAATGACAAAAGCCACTTGATTAATCTCAATAGATGCAGAAAAGGCCTTCAATAAAATTCAGCATCCCTTTGTTAAAAACTCTCAATAAACTAAGGTTTGATGGAACATATCTCAAAATCATAAGAGCTATTATGACAAACCCACAGCCAATATCATACTGAATGGGCAAAAACTGGAAGCACTCCCTTTGAAAACCGGCACATGACAAGAATGCTCTCTCTCACCACTCCTATTCAACAAGAAAGTATTGGAAGTTCTGGCCAGGGCAATAAAGCAAGAAAAAGAAATAAAGTGTATTCAAATAGGAAGAGAGAAAGTCAAATTGACTCTGTTTGCAGATGACATGATCCTATATTTTAAAAATCCCATTATCTCAGCCCAAAAGCTTCTCAAACTCATAAGCAAAATTCAGCAAAATCTCAGGACACAAAATCAATGTGCAAAAATCACAAGCATTCCTATACGCCAACAATAGACAAGCAAAGAACCAAATTATGAATGAACTCCTTTCACAATTGCTACAAAGAGAATAAAATACCTAGGAATTCAGCTAGCAAGGGACATGAAGGGCCTCTTCAAGGGGAACTACAAACCACTGCTCAAGGAAATCAGAGAGGGCACAAACAAATGGAAAAACATTCCATCCTCATGGATAAGAAGAATCAATATCATGAAAATGGCCATACTGCTCAAAGTTATTTATAGATTCAATGCTATTCCCATCAAACTACCATTGACATTCTTCACAGAATTAGAAAAAAACCACTTTAAAATTCATATGAAATTTTAAAGAGCCTATATAGTCAAGTCAATCCTAAGCAAAAAAAAAACAAAGCTAGAGGCATCACGCTACCCGACTTCAAACTATACTACAAGGCTACAGTAAGCAAAAGAGCATGGTAGTGGTACCAAAACAGACATATAGACCAATGAAACAGAACAGAGACCTCAGAAATAACACCACATCTACAACCATCTGATCTTCAACAAACCTGAAAAAAATAAGAAACGGGGAAAGGATTCCCTATTTAATAAATGGTGCTGGGAAAACTGGCTAGCCATATGCGTACAACTGAAACTGGACCCCTTCCTTATGCTTTATACAAAAATTAACTCAAGATGGATTAAAGACTTAAATGTAAAACGCAAAACTATAAAAACCCTAGAAGAAAGCCTAGGCAATACCATTCAGGACATAGGCATGGGCAAAGACTTCATGACTAAAATATCAAAAGCAATTGCAACAAAAGCTAAAATTGACAAATGAGATCTAATTAAACTAAAGAGCTTCTGCACAGCCAAAGAAACTATCATCAGAGTCAACAGGCAACCTACAGAATGAGAGAAAATTTTTGCAATCTGCCCATCTTACAAAGGTCTAATATTTAGAATTTACAAGGACCTTAAACAAATTCACAAGAAAAAAACAAACAACTTCATCAAAAAGTGGGCAAAGGTTATGAACAGACACTTCTCAAAAGGAGACATTTATGTGAACAACAAACATATGAAATAAAGCTCAACATCACTGATAATTAAAGAAATGCAAATCAAAACTACAATGAGATACCATCTCATGCCTGTCAGAATGGTGATTATTAAAAAGTCAAGAAACAACAGATGCTGGCAAGGCTGTGGAGAAATAGGAATATTTTTACACTGTTGGTGGGAATGTAAATTAGTTCAACCATTGTAGAAGACAGTGTGGTGATTTCTCAAGGATCTAGAACCAGAAATACCATTTGATCCAGCAATCCCATTACTGGGTATATACCCAAAGGAATATAAATCATTCTCTTATGAGATACATGCACATGTATGTTTATTGCAGCACTATTCACAATAACAAAGACATGGAACCAACCCAAATGCTCATCAATGATAGACTGGATTTTTTAAAATGTGGTACATATACACCATGGAATGCTATGCAGCAATAAAAAGGAATGAGACCGTGTCCTTTGCAGGGACATGGATGAAGCTGGAAACCATCATCCTCAGCAAACTAACACAGAAACAGAAAACCAAAGATTTTCTGTTTGGTTCTCACTCATAAGTGGGAGCTGAACAATGAGCAAATATGGACACAGACAGGGGAACAACACACATCAGGGCCTGTCACAGGGAGCAAGGGGAGGGAGAACATCAGGACAAATAGCTAACGCATGCATGGCTTAATACCTTGGTGACGGGTTGATAGGTGCAGCAAACCATCATGGCACACGTTTACCTATGTAACAAACCTGCACGTTCTGTACATGTATCCCGGAACGTAGCAAATTTTTTTAAAAAGTGCTTTAGATCAACAATATTAAAACCTAGTCTAATGCATATGGAAATTGTCAAATTTCTAGAGGCTAAAGTTTTTCATCACTAGTATAAAAGGTTCTTCTAAGGGGTCATAACTGTGATGCAGCACCCAGTATTTTGTTTTCTCTCTAAGATAGGCTTGGGTATCAGACAGATACACATTTGGTTCTGAGTTTTATAACTCACTTTCTGTGTGACTCTGGGAATATTATTAACCTCTCCAAGGTAGTCTACTTCTGTATAAAGTAAGAATATTAATCACGTCTACCACATGCCTTTGCTGTGAGGCTTGAATGAGAGAGAATGGCATGCTTTTAGCAGAGTTTTGAGCATATCCCAAGCACTTAATAAAAGTTAGCTATTATCATTATCATTTCTAAGATTCTTGTTTGTTTGAGAGTGTGAAGTTTTTATTTTGGCTTTTATTTTTCATTCGACCATAATTTTTTGTCTACCAGCTACACCAGGTTTATACCCGATTAGGCCTTCCCATTTTTAACTCAATGCTCTGAGGCACTAACAGAGATTGAAATATACAGAATACTTACGAAAAAGTGGAGTGCACAGGCAGGTGTGTGTACATGTAAATGTATGTGTGTTCTGATTTCTTGCATTCAATATATCTTTAAAATTGTTGAAATTATAGTATATGGCCCCAAAATAATGAAAATGACCGAAGAAATTAAAAATTAACTTCTAGAGCATTTCTCATTACAGTCTACCTTGGAGTTTTCAATGTATTTAACATATTCTCAGATGCACCTTATTAACTTCTACAAGTCGCTGAGCTTCCAGAAGACTTGGTCTCCTTATATGCAAAACAAGAATAAGAATACTAAATAATATTTATGTGGCATCATTCATTCCACAAATGTACTAAGTGCAGCAGCAAACAAGACAGGCATGATTCCAGCTCTCATGGAGCTTATGGTCTATTAAGAATAACAGACAGTGAGTAGTTTAATGAGTACGATAAAGGAAGAGTGCAGCGAATAATAAAATCATACAACAGACAAATATAGTCTAGTTCGAAGAAGTGGCATCTGGCTTGGTAGGAGTTAAATACTACTATGGAAAGAGTTGGAGAGCAGGGTAAGAACTGGTTACACAGGGTAATTTATTTGTTCCTTCATGTATTTGTTCAACTAACAAGATCCCTCCATAAGGCTCATTTATCTGTACCCATGACCTCTGTGCTCTTCAAGTTTTATCTGGGCTATTGCAGCAACAGTGCCCTTACTAGTCCATCTGCTACACAGCTATCAAAGTTATCATCCAAAACCAATCATTTTTAAATGTTTTACAGAGCAATGCCTGTTTTTTGGAGCATCTTTCGGAGAAAATTTTATCGAAGAGAACCCTAAAAATAAGGTCTGTTTCTTTGTTAATTGCTTACTACTGACCATACTACACTACATTTGGAACACTCATGAGGAGAGAAGTTTTCTGAACTTTCCGGCTTAGTCTTTTAATAGGTAAACAGAAATCTGATGTGTCAGCTACTGTCAGGGCTGAAAATACATTTCTGACTTGAAACGTCTGAACCAAAGATTTGATCATTGTTTATTGGGTCAGTACGTCTCTATATGGGGTGCCAAATCACTGCAATAGGCAACCCAGGATGGGGCTGAGTCGGGGGTGGCACACGACGAAGAAGTAGAGGCAGTGACCTTGACAGTAGCTATAGCTTGCGCAAGCAATATAAGTGCCAGATTATCTCCTCAAATCTCTAGAACAGATTCAGCCTACGTCAGGACAGTTTTAGAGTTTAGAAACTATTACTTAATGTGCAATTTTTATTTTTTACTTTCAGTATTCAGTTGTGGTTTTGGTGTAGAAAAGTGGATTTTTAAAGCAAGTTGCTTCAAAGTATATCAGTGGATTTGCCAGAGAGGAATAACCTTAGATATGATCTTGTTTCTCATTTGGTTTTCCACCAAATCACTGTTATACAAAAATTCTCCATGCAAATTAAGGTGTGTGTGTGTGTGTGTGTGTGTGTGTGTGTGTGTGTGTGTGTATGTGTGTGTGTGTGTAAAGGAGATTTCCAACATAGCCTCTGAAAAGCATATCTTCTTAAATATCTAATTTTAATAACTTAGCTTTTTTCTTTTTGTGTGTATTATCAGTATTGCTGAAAACTTGATTACTTTTGGGCAAGCAACAGTGAAGCCTAAAAAATATACAAAGTTCTTCATATCTCTAAGTTTTCCACAGAACTTGACCCATAACATATCTTCATCAAATATAACACAGAAATAGAACATATTTCTTTTTTTTCCTCTCTCTGTTAGGATTCTATTGGTTGCAAGTGACAGAGAATACAAATCAAACTGGTTTAAACGAAGATTTACTTGCTTATATAACTGAGGTGCCCAAATTGAGCCAGGATTCGTATTTCTTTCTCTGTTTCTTGCTCCTACTTCAGGGTCCAAATAATCAGAAGAAAGCTTCCAACAGCTTCTAGGGCTGAGTCTTTCTGGCTTTTAATTCAGTAGAAAAGAACAAATATCTTTTTCCCAGCATTGTTAGCATAAATTCTGAGATTTGTCTGACTGAACCCACTTAGGTCACATGACTGCTCTTTAATCTATCTCTGTGGTCAGGAAAATGCCACTTGCTGATTGGCTCAGAGCAGAGTCAAGCTCTCCATTGCTAGGGCTCAATGCACAGTGCTACGCAGACCATATGAACCGAAAGTGGAACACTGAAGAGTGGATACACACATTAAAGCCAGGCTGTTGCTGGAAGGAGGGGAAATAGAAGCTGGGAAGACAAACCAATATTCACTTTATCTTAAATCCCACTTCTCGCCAAGTCTCATTTTGTGCTTTCTCTCCACACACATGTCATCTGTCTCTTCTCTCTCTACTTCTCTAGTTCATCTACTACTGATACCTTCAGGAGATGGTGGGGTACACCATTCCTGTTCCTTAAGTGCTTCTTAAAAATAATTCTTAGCTTCCCTTTGCCTGCAGAGTACATCTCAATCTGTGGTACGTACTCTCTAAGATTGTGACAGTATGCTGGAGGACTAACACATAGAAAAAAAAGGCAACGTCTTCCTTAACCATCAATTTTACTTGACGATTTAGAAAAATATATTGCCTATTATGTCAAATATATTATGGAGTAGGATTGCAAAATTCACAATAATAAACCACAAGACTTAAATTGGATGGCTCCAGTTGCATATTTAGTGCCATGTTCCATGTTCCCCTGGTGTGCAAGTTCACTTACATGCAAGATAAAACCTCAAGTTCTTAGCCTGACCCGCCAGGTTGTTCGCAATCACACATCAATCTCTGTAGGCTCATCTCTAACTCTTCTCACACATATCTCCTGCCCTCCTGAAGTTCTCTGTGTCTTTTTAAACGTAACTCCACATGTTTATTCATATTACACTCTTTGTCAAAGACAGCTTTTCTTGCTCCACTTTCACACCAGAAAAACTTTTACTCATGTTGCCGTACCCAATTCAAATATTATTTCTGTACGCGGGCACATCATAGCCAAACATTCTTGCCTTTAGTTAGTATAATTTTTCCTGACTGTTTGGCAATGAGTCACCTTTCCATTTTGATTCCTATAATATTTTATTTATGCCACAGTTGGAACACATAGTACATTATATTAAGTTTAGGTATAGAGGGAATGTTTGTCTTTTCCCATCAGACTCTGGTCTCTAGGATAACAGCATCTAACACATGACTGGCAATCAATACATATTGATTCAACAACCTGAGGACTGATATTGTAATTCATTCTTATTTGTACTTGCAATGTCTAATACAAGACCAGAGGAAGAGCTCAAATGTAAATGAATTAATATCAAATGTAAGCTTTGCAACAGTTAATACCAGATCCTAGAGACACTTTAAACTTTATAAAATTAAGGGAACGGAGAAAAGCACAGATCAGAGAAAAATAAGTAGTCATTACAACAGTCCAAACTCTTCAACAACATCAGGAGCTAAGGGTAACCACTTTGGGGGCCCTTCTCTCTGAGCAACCCAAGTGATGGCCTCAATTCCTAATGAGGAGAGGATCGAGCTTCAGGCCAGTGGCACAGTATTAACGCAGATGCCTTTGGCTTCAGGAAACAGAAGACTTGAACTTAGCAATTTAAGCAATAACAAACAGTTAAGTCGGATGTTAAGTAGAGCATAAATACCTAAATTAGTATTTAGGTTCCTTTCATCTTTTTTTTCCACCAACCCCAGCATATCTGCTTTTTCCTTGGCTGGCTCTCTTCCTGGTTGCAAGATGACTTCCAGAGTTCCAAAGTTTTTTTATCAAACAGATTTGACAGTGTCCAGTGGAAGAAGACTGTCCCTTCTTCATGACTCTTTTACTAATAACAAAGTCTCCCCATATTTCCTCTTACACTTCATTAAATAGAATTGAATTTTATGCTCATACTCATCCCTCACAAGAAGAATGGACCACCAAAACTGGCTACAATCACTTTGCAGTTGGGAATGGGCGCAAATAAACGATGTATAAACATCTTTACAAAAGTGGGATTTAGGTTGTTAGGGGAAAAAAAGAAAACTTGCTGTAGGGCAGTTGATTATAGAAAATAATTTTGAAGCTATGAAAGAGTTGTTGCCCAAAGGTAGGTAAGATCCTGCTGTAAGAAATTTCCAGTTTAGAAAGGCAATTATCCACTTTTAAAAATTATGTCTTAATGATCTGTGGAAAAGTAAGATATGAACATTAATTTATCTTATAATTATAACTACAGTTTTAAAATTTGCCTAGAAAACAGATTAGAAAGAAATAGACTATAGTAGTAGTTGTGTTGGGTAGTTTGATGTGGGATGATTTTTTGGTCTTTTCTTTGTTTTTCAAAGTTTCATGTGATTATATTACCTCATACTGACATATATAGAGAGATGTGTATGTAATTTTTAAAGTCATAAACTTATTATTTCTGGCTTTGTTTCTTTATACTTTTAACCCCATTGAACAGAATGAGGTTAATAAATATAAATAGCATTTATTATAAAAATATAAACAGTGTTTATATTTTAGAGTCAGGAAAGCAGGGACTTTTAAAAGATTTTATTTCTCAATTGCTTACAAACTTCAGACATCCCCTTCCATCCCTCCGTGAATAATGGCAACTAGTTTCCTTCTCCCACACCTTTTTTAAAAAATTAAAGCCATATCCCTATATAAATGTGACCCAAGACTTTCTTCTATCATCCTCTCAAAGTCTTCTGAGATACCATAATGGCAGCCTTGGGTGTTGACACTGTATTTATGGTCAATGTCTGACTAAATCCATGACAATCATGTTTAAGTGTAACTTTTGATTTTTGTGCAAGGCTTTATTTGGAGCAAAGCAAATATCTTAATTTGGGATGCTATAACAAAATACCAAAGACTGGGTGAATTAAACAACCAAGATTTAATTCTCACACTTCTCAAAATATGGGCAGATTTGATGTCTAGTGAGAGTCCTCTTCCTGTTTTGTTGACAGCCGTCTTCTTGCTGATTCCTTATATGGCAGAGAGAGAGATTTCTCTCTCTTGAATTTTTTCTTATAAGGGTACTAAACCTATCATGTGGGCTCCACCCTGGTGATCTAGTTACCTCCCCAAAACCCCACCTCCAAATACAGTATTCCCACATTTGTCTGCAGTTTTACTTTCTGAGGTTTCAGTTACCTTCAGTCAATTGCAGTCCAAGAATATTAAATGAAAAATTCCAGAAATAAACATTTGCATAACTTTTCTTATAGTAAAGTTGACCCTTGAGCAACACAGCTTTGAACTGCACAGGTCAACCTATATGCAAACCTTTTTCAATAAGTATATTGAAAAAATGTTTTAAGATTTGAGACTATTTGAAAAAATTTGCAAACTGCATAGCCTACAAATATTTTAAAATTAAGAAAACATAGGTATGTCATGAATGCATAAAATATATGTAGGTAGTAGTCTGTTTTCTCATTTACTACCATAAAATATACAAAAATCTGTTATAAACAGTTAAAATTTATCAAACAACACAAACAGAGTACTGTATATGGCACCATTTACAGTCGAGAGAAATATAAACAAGCATAAATCATAACTGTATAAAATTAATTGTAGTAATACCATACAACTGTAATAATTTTGTAGCTATCTGCTGTTACTATTGTGATGAACACAAGTGTTATGAGTATCTGCTTAAAATGCCTTGTGATGCTAATCATCTCCATGTGAACAGTTCATCTCTCCAGTAAACTGCACATCACAGTAAAAAGTGATCTCTTGCGGTTCTCATGTATTTTCCACTGTGTGTAGTGCAATATCATAAACCTTGCATAACACCATGGGACCCATACAAAGTGCCACTAGTGATGCTGGAAGTGCTTCCAAGAGGCAGAGAAAAGCCATAACATTACAAGAAAAAGTTGATTGCTTGATATGTACTGCAGATTGAGGTCAGGAGTTGCAGTTGCCCACCATTTCAACATAAATGGATCCAGTGTAAGGACCACTGTGAAAAAGAAAGAAAGAAAGAAAAAAGAAAGAAAGAGAAAGAAAGAAAGAAAGAAAGAAAGAAAGAAAGAAAGAAAGAAAGAAAGAAAGAAAGAAGGAAAGAAAAATGTGCGAAGCCATAGCTGCAGCTATTCCAGCAGGCACAAAACATTGCATTTGTGCAAAATATATTTATCTCATATTGAAAATGCAGCTTTTATGTGGGTTCATGATTGCTATAAAAGGCATACCTACAGACTCTAATATAATCTGAGAAAAACAAAGTTATCATGTGACATCTTGAAGAAAAACGAAGATGAAGGATCTAAAACTGGAAAGTTTAATACCAGCAAAGGATGGTTTGATAATTTTAGAAAGAGGTTTGGCTTTAAAAATGTCCAGGTAAGGTGCTATGAAATGCACTTGTAGTCCGACCTACTCAGAAGGCTGTGGCTGGAGGATCTCTTGAGCTTAGGAGTTCTGGGCCAGCCTAAACAACACATGGAGACTCCATATCTAAATACCAACAATAACAACAACAAAAACTGTGAAGATAACAGGAAGAGCAGCTTCTGCCAACCAAAAGGCAGCAGAAGAGTTCTCAAACACCGTGAAGGAAATCATTATGGAGAAAGGATATCTGCCTGAACAGGTCTTTAATGCAGACAAAAATGCCCTGTTCTGAAAAAAAAAAAAAAAAAAAAAAAATGCCACAAAGGAAATTTATTAATAGGAAGGACAAGCAAGCACCGGGATTTAAAGCAGGAGGGATAGGCTAACTTTACTATTTTGTGAAAATGCAGTCCATTTTATGATCAGGGATGCCCTTATCTATAAAGTTGCTAAAACTGTGAGCTTTGAAGGGAAAACATAAATATCAGCTGCTAGTCTTTTGGTGTACAACAAGAAGGCCTGGACAATGAGAACACTTTTTCTGGACTGGTTCCATCAATGCTTTGTCTCTGAAGTCAGGAAGTACCTTGCCAGTAACCTTTTAATGTTTGCTATTGGGCAATGCCCCAGGTCACCCAGAACCCCATGGGTTCTTCTTTGCTTCAACACCAAGGTTGCCAAAATGGTCTACTTGCCCCCAAGCACAATGTGTCTAATTCAGCATCTAGAGCAGGGGGTCATAAGGACCTTTAAAGATCATTACACATTACTGTAGGGAAAGGATAGTCAATGCCATGGAAGAGAACCCCAATAGAAAGCACATCATCAAAGTCCAAAAGGATTACGCCATTGAAGATGCCATCATTGCTATAGAGAAAACTATGAAAGCCATTAACGCATTTATGACCAAGGCTGCAATTTTTTGAATTTTTGCAATCAGACCTTGGTGATGACCTTGAGTAATAGGATATAAATAGCTCCCACATGCTTAGGGTTCCAATAATGGAACACTAGGCATAAATGAGTTTAAGAATGAAAAAAATTAATTCCTACTGCAGAAATGGTGTTGAGATTTGTACAATTTATGACAGAGTCAATCAAGGAAATCATGAAAGAGATTGTGGATATGGAAAAAAAAAGGTAGAAAGTGAAAGGTTTCAGGATATGGATTTTGGATGAATTCAAGCTCTAATGGACACCACACCAGAGGAATAAACAGAAGACAACTTGATGGAGATGAGTGCTCCTGAACCACTGCCAGACTGTGAGGAAGATGTAGAAGAAGCAGTGTCAGAAAACAAGTTGACATTAGACAAGCTGGCAGGAGGGTTCCAATTATTCAAGATTGCTTTTGACTTCTTTTATAACATGGATCATTTTATACCAGCACTGAAACTAAAGCAAATGGTGGAAGAAGGATTGGTATCACCAGAAACATTTTCAAGAAATGGAACAGCAAAATATCATATAGAAATTATAATGTATTTTTGTAAAGTTATACCAAATGTACCTGCCTCACCTGCCTCCCCTTCTACCTTCTCCACATATTCCACCTCTGCCACCCCTGAGACAGCAAGCCAAACCCTCCTCTTCCTCCTCCTCCTCCTCACTCTACTAAATGTGAAGATGACAGGGATAAAGAGCTTTATGATGATCACTGCCACTCAATAAATAGTAAATGTATCTTCGCTTCTTTATGATTTTTCTTAATAGCATTTTCTTGTCTCTGGCTTACCTCATTGTAAGAATACAGTATGTAATACAAGTAACATACAAAATATCTGTTAATTGACTGTTTCTGTTATCGGTAAGGCTTTTGGTCAACAGTAAGTTATTAGTAGTTAAGTGAGGTCAAAACTGCACAGGTGGGAGGGGGGAATCAGTGGTCCTTAACCCTGAATCGTTCAAAGGTCCACTGTATATTGTTATAATTGTTCTATTGTGTTATTAGTTATTGTTGTTAATCTCTTGCTATGCCTAATTTATAAATTAAACTTCATCTTAGGTATGTATGTATAAGAAAAAACATAGTATATATAAGGTTCAGTTCTATGCACAGTTTCAGGCACGCACTGGAGGTCTTGGAACATAATCCTCTAAGGAAAAGAGGGAATTATTGTACCATCAACCAGGGATTAGAAGTTCAATATATGAATTTCAGGTGGGAGAGGACATCAACATTCAATTTGTATCAGTGCATGTTTTGGGTTTTTTATGACTGCATCTTTTTTCTTTTCTCTTAGGTTTAAGCCATGCTTTTCCTTTTTCTAAGCTTCTCCATCATCATATCTACATGTTCACCATGTCCACGTCCATGACAGAATTCACTGTTGGGTTCCTTCCTCAGACTGCCATTTGTACATGCTTCCCATTGTTTCCTTTTGTACATCTAAAATCATGTTGGAGCTCTATGGAAGAATATGCCTTTTCAGATGTGACCAGAAGAGGGGTTCTATCTACAGAAAGGACTCTCCTGCCAGGAGAAAAAACTTATTTCTTGGGCATGTTTTACTCTTTTAGTGGTATTTGCACCTTAACTGAACCATATGAGATTAAATTTTTTTTATCACATAGAGGGGGGAAATGGTTGTTAGATTAATTTTTCCATTCCATTTTTGGCAGTAGGCACTTAGCTTCCTCCCCCATCAGGAAGGAAGTATGTGGGTGCACCATAATTTCTTGTGGTGTTAAGCAGCCAGAGATGGTCCAAGATTGAAAGCAACTGTTCTTGCAGACCTGAGTGCTTCTTTACTTGGTCTCCAGGACACCGCACTTTCTTGGCAATAATTAGCCACTTCTACAAAGCTTCTTTTGCTGGTTCCTCTTCATGCTCCCAACTTCTAAATATGGGAATACCTGAGATTTCAGTCCTTTAATCTCTTCTCTATTGAATCTACATAGTACTATCTCTCTGATATCATCCTCTCTTCTTGACTTTAAATATCATCTGTAAGCTGATGCTTCCAAATTTTTACCTCAGTCTAAACATTTTTAAACTCCAGATATCTATCTCCTCTTGTACGTCTAATAAACATGTAAAACTTAACATGTCCAAAACTGAGCTCTCAGTTTTCCTCCCTAAATGTGCTTTCCTTGCAATTTTTCCCCATCTCAATAAATAACTTCACTCTTCCAGTTGTTCAAGCAAAAGCTTTGAGGTCACCTTTGAATTGTCCCTATCACATTCCACATCCAATCCATCAGCAAATCCTTTTTGCCTTTACCTTTAATATCTATTTAGAAGCTGTCCACTTCTTATCACCTCTACCATCACCTTAGGACAAGCCACATCATCTCTTCCCTGGATTATCAGAATGGTCTCCTGACTGGTCTCTATGATTTTCTTCCTTACCTCCTATAGCATATTCTCTACAAAAGGAACTATCCCTTTAAAATGTTTCACGTCATATTACTTCTCTGTTTACAACCCTTAAAAATGTCCCATCTCACTTATGAAAATAAACTCCAACATCCTTTTCATTGTACTATGACCTAGAGGGCCCTATGTGATCTGTCCCTCTGCTATTATTCCTATTAATTCTGCTAGTCCTCTCCTCACTTAACCCACTCCAGTTAGGGTTGACTTACCCTTTAGGCAGTTGGCATAGTGCCAAAGGTCTGAGCCATGCTTTTAGGAGCCCACAAAAACGTTTAGTTTCTTTTAAAAAACAGAAGAAAACAAATAAATAAATAAAATTAAAACAGAAGAAAAAATTCTAGGTTAAAAACTGTATTTTAACGTACAATATTAATTGTTTGTCTTTATATCAACACAGTCATAAAATATAATTTTTAGTATTGTTTCAATGAAGGAAGGTACACACAAAGACAAAAGAATCCTAGGGTTCGTGAAAATCCTAAGAGGACCCTGGGAAGTTTGGGCTGAGCTGGGAAAGTCTGACTATTTAATATAGTGGGCTAAGTAACTGCTCCCTGCTTCTTGATTTTGTGTCTCCTATTGGATCCTGTTCATCATTGTTCAGCAACTGCTTTCCTTCCTTGTGCTCAGCTCTTTGAACTTTGCTTCATACAAACAGTGAGGACCTGGTATCAACTGAATGGAATCCCACCTTGAAGTCTCTCACCATGGCCAATCACACCTTCCTTAAGGATCTCCACTGACCTCTTGGGTACAGTGAGACAAGACAAAAGGAAATTACCCTAAAGGAAACAAAGAGGTGAGACCATCAGATATGGAGCTCAGCCCAGCTGGCTGCCTATTTAGTTCTGAAAATCAAAATAACAACAAAAAACCTTCTTACTATTATATGTGGCCAAATTCCTTTAACTAAGAAAACAGATCTTATATTTTCAACCTTAACATTTATATGACTTTTTTTGGTCTTTTCTTTTATGAAGCTTTCCTTTCCCCTTATATCTCAATGAAGATGAAAGGTTCACCTATAATTTTCTCTTCCAATAATTACAGCTTTCAAATATCAGTAAGTTATAGGTTATTGCTATTATGACCTGAAAATTACTTATAAATCTAGCCAGGCCAGTACCTTTATAAGAGATCAGAGAAACAGCTAAAAACATCCTCTCTGGAATTAAGAAGAAATATTCTGGTAGGAAGCTCTAAGAGTAGTCATAAATTGGTCTTGCAAAATCAGTTTTATTTGTAATATGCAGATATGAAAATTTACCCATGATGCATAATCTCAATCCTAGTTTAACTTGTCCCAATTTAACTAATCCTAAAGTAACTAATTTTACTTCCATTTTTATTATATGTAAAAGTAAGTTCTTTCTATAATGTTTTGTACTATCGGTCTACTTGCTTGCTTGCTTTTCCATCCATTGCAATATTTGGGAACGGATTACAAAAAGATACTTGGATAAGCAGCACTGAAAGCTGTTAAAAACAGAGTATCAATTCCTGGAGTATGTTTCTATCTGGATGCACATGAATGAAATAATTGAACTCTCAAAGTTCTTTTCATGCCCTTAATTCGATGAAGCAATTCCTGAAGCAACACATTCATATTTCATAGCTGATTTACATGTTTCCTTTTCCTAGCATTCCCTTTTGGACTAAGTTTTCTCCTTACTAATGTCAGTTAAACTGGTGAGACTTCAGACAAGTGGTTTCTCAATCCTGATGACACAACAGAGTGATGTGGGGAACTTTAGAAAAGTTCTGATGATCCGGCCCTGCCCCTAGAGATTGTGATTCAATATTTTGAGTGTATATGAACCACTTGGTTATTTGGTTACTATGTCATCAAAGCAGGTTAAAAAGGAGGGGAAAAGCCATTTTTTCTTCAGCCTGGCTATATTGACAACTAACAAATTATTTTTTACCCCAAAAGAAAAGAAAAATGGGACCAAAGATATTTTTACTTTTAGTAAATAAAGCGTGTCAACTCTCAAGAGGTGCTTGACCCTTTAAACCACACAGCAATGCACAGAAAGACAATTGGGTGAGGCTGCGTGCCCTTCATATACATTTCAACACCTACCTCAGGTCCCAAAATAAATATTTTTAACATTGTCTCATTCTGGACTGTTCCAACATGCACTATATCAGCTTGTCTGCATATTCTAATGTAACAGCATACAAGTTTCCAGCAGCTCATTCTCGATGTATTTTCAACAGACATTAATTCCTCATTACATATATTCCACCTTTGAAAATTACACCAGCCAAAGATTGCAAGATGTAGTACTGACCAGCACAGTATTCATAGGGGGTGAAGACCCAATCTATGGTAAGGAAAATGCTGCAGTTTTCCACACAGTAATTACAGCTAAACCCAATTAAATGAGCTAAACCCAACCCTGTTCCCTGGTTTCTTCCTGGTTTCCAAGAATGTGGTGTGATATACCTTAGGGCCATTTGTCAGGGATCCTCAGGGTTTTTGGTGGATATAGATATTTTCCTTCTTTCATTTCTCTCAAAGAAGTAGACGGGGCAGAGGAATGAGGGTGGGGCTGCTTTTTAGTACCTCGTATTCTTCCTCCAGTTCTGCTAACAGGAAGGATGAATGCAGCCCTGCAGGAAACTCTCCTTTTGCCACCAAGCCCTTCCAGGGTCAAGGGTGAGAAGGCAAGGGATCAATACCACTAACCACTCTGTGTGCTGCCACTGGTCAACCTTCTGTTTCTGGGTTTCCATACAGAATTCCATAGCATTAAGAGTCTTTCTCACCCAAATAAGGACATTTTTGGGGATGGTTTAGGCTGGGAGGAACACAGAGAGGAAAAAAAATGGAGTTAAAAAATAAAATAAAATAAGCTCCATAACATTTTTCTTATGAATCTGGATTTTAAAAATTATACCACAGCATTTTCTCCTTTCAGTATTCTCTTCTCCCAGTTGGTATAAAATAAGCAACAATATCCTCCTTTGTAGCCTCTCTCCTCTGTGTGTAGCCCTTGGTTTGTGCAGAGGAAGTTTTAACCCTCTATGAGGTGAATGCCAGGAATCGTTTTAGGATGATTTACCAGAAGTCAGCCAGGAAGCTGACATGGGCCTGTTTGTAAAGGAAGAAGTACAGAGCCAGGGTATTTTGTGTCACTGTGAGAATGCACATTGACCTTTGTTAGAGAAACAGTTAATATTATTATTTCATTATCACACTTTCAAATGAGAAATTTAACCTCACATTTGTCCACTCTTATATCCCTCATGGCACAGTAAAGAGCCTTCGTTGGTTTCGTGCAGAACCACTAACTGTTAAAAAGGTGACTGAAACTGCTCCCCAGTCCCCACTTTCCCTCAGCTTCCTTCGCAAGCACAGACAAGATCAGAGGTTTTGTTATGGTCACCCAGTGACACAAGCTTGGAACCAAGTATCTTTTTTGGTCCTCTTAGTGTTCATTCTTTCCCTAAACTACTCCTTTTTTTTCTGGGAAACAGTCTTTTTAAATTGTAAGCTACTAGAAGACAGAGACTGTGTATTTTAACCTGTCTGGTAAAATGCCCAACTCAAAGCAATGGAAAATACCAACCTGGAAGACAAGAGCCCCAAAATCTAGGCTTGACTCTGCCACTAACCCTTGCAAGTCATTCTGCACAATGAAGGAATTGGATTGTATGAAATCTAAGGTCCTTTCTGTTATAGCTCTAGGCTTATGCACCTGAGAACTATTCATCAATGACGTGAACTGTCAAACACCACTGTGGAGCCTCTCCATCACAGGTACCACTACCGCCCCCGCTCTTCCTCCGCCCTGCCCAGCACACTCTGCTCAGCTTTGAGAGACCCCAGCTCAGCTCAGAAACTGTAACTGGCCTTATTTTTATTGCCTCTATTCAAGGCTATGGGACTTCATCACTACTATGTGTTTTGGCTATGTTTTCTCACTCGTGAGAGATGAAAAAACAATTGCCAGCCATGTGCAGTGGCAGTCGCCTATAATCCCAGCTGTCAGGAGACTGGGGTGGGATGATTGCTTGGGTTCAGGAATTTGAGTCCAGTTTGGGCAAAAAAAAAAAAAAAAAGAAAAGAAAAATGGTCATTTTCTAAATTTACATTCAGAAACTCCAGCAATATTGTATAGTTCTAGAGAAAAGGGTGTTCTCAAGGGAAGAGATACAATGGTGTTGTTCTATTTCTCCATTCATGCTTTCAGGGCCTTTAAAAGAATAATGTGCTTGTTATTTAAAAGGTTCTGATATTCGCAGAAAACAAATATCATCAGGGTGCACTGGCTGTACTGGTTTTTGCTCCAAGGGCAGGAAACAACTTGGCCAACTTGAGTAAAATATGCTTCTCCTCAGCTGCTAAGCTTGTTAGCTTCCCCATCTGGTGGCAGGAACAGCATTGCATACATAATGTAGACTTGCCAATGCTTGCTCTTCTTCCAGAGATTTTACATATTTCTCTCAATTTTTAATCCCACAAACAGATTCCAAAATAGAAAAAAAGATTGTGTTCCAATGTTTCCACCATCTTTGTCCCTCAATTTTTTTTTTTTTCCTAGCAGACATTACCCACATATACCCTCAGGGAAAGGAAAGCTCTCAGCCCATCAACTTTTTGATGCCTCAGGAACCCACTTTTTCCAGAGAAGATTCTAAGTGGGTCATTTCCCTTTTCTGGCTTAACTACAAATTCCATCCACACACTTACCCCCTATCCTATTTTCAGAATTGAATGGCCAACTCAATTCCATGAGGCCTTGATTAGTTCCAGTTAAGGTCACAGTTGTCACTTAAAAGCAGTGGTCTTTTTGCCCCCCGCCAAAGACTAGTTTTTATCCCTACCTCCACCCTTTCCTCCCTTTTCCTTTTCCTTCTCCTTCTTCTTCAATAGCACTGTGTTATGAAGGGCCTGGCCACACACAGAGAATATTACAGGAATAAAACCTGGAAAAGAGCACACAGTTATGAAACATTAAACTTCAACTTCTCTTTATTTTGCTCCCTGAATTCTCCTCCCCCTCCAAGAAAACATGAACCTCGACAGATTTGTGGTTCATGTTATCTTCAGCTGTAAAAGCCAGCTGAACCAACAGAGCAGCCCTTCTCTGTTTCCTGCTGCCTAGAGGTTTCAAAAGGAGCTACTGTAAAGGAACTGTTACCTCTTTGGCCTTATGGACAACTTTTTTAGAAGAAACAGATTCAACTAAAATCACCCAGGCAAAGAACTCTGTACATTGTAGACTTCTGTACAAATGAAATCAATTAATATTGGGAGTTCTTCCATGGCAATTAAAGAGAGGATGGGCAAGGACAGAAAAGTAAAAACAGCGCCTGAATGCTGCCTTTTAAAACAGTGATTTAAAAAAAAAAATGTTCAAGGATACAAATCCATTTCTTCAGTGAGCCCCAACCTATGAACTTCAGTGGGAATTTGGCCTGAGGATAGATTGCCACATCAGACATTGATTCAGTTAAAGCTAACCCATTTCAAGGTGTCACCCATTAATTTATTGACCGCAAATAGGAATTTTGCCCAAGGCCAGAACTCACAATTGGTCCCAGTTGACCTGAAATGGATTTCCACAAGTGGCTGGGGAAAGGGAGTCTCTTTTTAGAATGTCTCTTCTTTGGTCCACTGTCTCTTTCTTTATCCCCTCTCCCCCTTTATGACATTAGTAACAGGGCACTCAAAGAGCTTCATTAGTTGAAGGCATACAAACAGCTGCTCAAAGGATTTGTGACTGGACTGATCCTAAAGCTGCCAGTATAGACATTACATGTCAAAAATGACGATGTGAGCTTCTCAGCTGCTTTTCAATTTTGACATCATTCCCTTTTCATTCTTGCCCATTTCATGTTATTGATTAAGTGTTCATTTAGTAAAAGAAAATACATTACTCTTACAGAGTGGCTCTTTGCAGTATGTTGACAGTCTTGGTTTATACATGTTTTCATATAAATATAAAATTATTTTTTATTCCTGAAACATATTTTTAACATGCAAGCAACAAAAGAACGAATATTAAAATAGTATTTTTCTAGTATATATGCTGCCAAGATGAGCACTAAAATAGTATTTTTCTGTGTGATGCCATATGTAGCATTCTTAATCAATAGTCTCACCTAGACAGGAAAACGAATACAGTAGTCATTTTATGAATCTGTGAAATGGTTTAATGTTTTGCTAAGATTAAAAAGTGACTCTTCTCTCCAATTTGGGGCCATTTTTCAAATTTTCTGTGGCATGTAGCTAAATTCAAGCTGCCTTCATAAGACCTGGAGACCCAAAGGCTATAAAAACCAAATTATTTCTAACTTAGAGAAGCAACTGCTTAGAGTATACAAGGAAGCATATACAAGGATGCAGCATTTATTTACAGTAGCAAAAAACAAACAACAACTTGGAAACCACTTGTAGATCACAGAGGAAAGACTAAATAAGCTGTGATCCATCTAAGCCACAGAACACTACAAAAGCAGTTCAAAGGAATGAGATGGAACTTACTTACATGCTGCTAAGGATCCATCTCTAAGGCATATTTTATTATTATTATTATTATACTTTAAGTTCTAGGGCACATGTGCATAACATGCAGGTTTGTTACATATGCATACTTGTGCCATGTTGGTGTGCTGCACCCATCAACTCGTCAGCACCCATCAACTCGTCATTTACATCAGGTGTAACTCCCAATGCCATCTCTCCCCCCTTCCCCCTTCCCCCTCCCCATAATAGGCCCCGGTGTGTGATGATCCCCTTCCCAAGTCCAAGTGATCTCATTGTTCAGTTCCCACCTATGAGTGAGAACATGCGGTGTTTGGTTTTCTGTTCTTG